>NC_057801.1:192036799-192037206 GCF_018294505.1 Triticum aestivum
GGCGTACCGCAAAACGGAGGAAACGGACCTCCTACGGTCGAAACGAGGGTCCTGTTGATCGGGAGGGGTGTGGCGTACCGCAAAACGGACGAAACAAACCTCCTACGGTCAAAACGGGGGTCCTGTTGATCGGGAGGGGTGTGGCGTACCGCAAAACGGACGAAACGGACCTCCTACGGTCGAAACGGGGGTCCTGTTCATCGGGAGGGGTGTGGCGTACCGCAAAACGGGACTCCACGGGATACTGTTCATCTCCACCGTCGACCTCCTCCAGCCTCCACGGGCTACCGTCGACCTCCTCCAGCCTCCACGGGCTCCTGTTCATCCACCCTCCACCGCGCGCTACTCCACCGGCTACTGTTCAACCACCCCACCATGGGCACCCCTCCACCGTCTACTGTTCATCC
>NC_057801.1:192037552-192044161 GCF_018294505.1 Triticum aestivum
CCAATCGATCGGCTTCAGTTAGCAGCAGTAGCGAAGGAATCGCTCCATCGGGTTCAGTTAACAACCATCGATCGATCGCTCAGGTTCAGTAATGCGTAGCCTGCAGTGCAATCGCTCGGGTTCAGTTAGAGCCCAAGGCCTCGCTCGGGTTCAGTTAGAGCCAACGCCTCTCACACACGTGTGTACCTGTACGAGAGAAACACGCATCGCTGTCCCACCGTAACCGGCAACTCCCCGAAATTTTCCTCCCCCTCGCTTCTACCATGGTTTTTTCCGTCATGGACGGCCCAAAGAATGTCATGCAGCTGCGTCTCCGGCCGCCCAGGATGAAAATCCCATTTTCTGTCATGATTTTTTGTCATAGAAGTAGGAGCCCACCACATCTATGATGATACCGGGTTTTGTCACAATTATCGTCATAGAAGTGTCATATGTATGACAGAAATTTTTTTCGTTCGGCCCAAAATGTCACGGATGTGTCTTTTTTTTGTAGTGTTGGGGCCCCCATGGCTGCCTCTCCTCCCCTCCCACCTATATATATGTGGGGAGGGGGTGCCTAGAACACACAACATCAATTATTAGCCGTGTGCGACGCCCCCTCCATAGTTTACACCCCCGGTCATATTCTCGCGGTGCTTAGGCGAAGCCCTGCAAGGATCACTTCACCATCACTGTCACCACGCCATCGTGCTGACAGCACTCATCTACTACCTCGACACCTTGCTGGATCAAGAAAGCGAGGGACATCACCGAGCTGAACTTGTGCATAACTTGGAGGTGCCGTGCGTTCGGTACTCGATTAGTGGAGTGCGAAGAAAGTTTGACTACATCAACCGCTTTGTGAAACACTTCCGCTTACGGTCTATGAGGGTATGTAGACACACTCTCCCCCTCGTTGCTATGCATCTCCATGGATAGATCATTGCGTGCGCGATACGTCTCCAACATATCTATAATTTTTGATTGTTCCATGCTATTATATTACCCGTTTTGGATGTTTATGGGCTTTACTTTACACTTCTATATCATTTTTGGGACTAACCTACTAACCGGAGGCCCAACCTGAATTGCTATTTTTTTGCCTATTTCAGTGTTTCGAAGAAAAGGAATATCAAACGGAGTCCAAACGGAATGAAACCTTCGGGAGCGATCTTTCTGGAACAAACGCAATCCACGGGACTTGGAGTGGACGTCAAGCAACACAGGAGGTGGCCACGAGGGTGCCCGGCACGCCCCTTGGGGGTGGGCGCGCCCCCACCCTCGTGGGCCCCTCGAGCGTCCACCGACCTACTTCTTCCACCTATATAAATACATGGACGCCGAAAACATCCAGGAGCACCACGAAAACTATTTCCACCGCCGCAACCTTCTGTATCCGCGAGATCCCATCTTGGAGCCTTCGCCGACGCTCCGCCGGAGGGGGAATCAACCATGGAGGGCCTCTACATCATCTCCAAGGCCTCTCCTATGAGTTGTGAGTAGTTTACCATAGACCTTCGGGTCCATAGTTATTAGCTAGATGGCTTCTTCTCTCTTTTTGAATCTCAATACCAAGTTCTCCTCAATCTTCTTGGAGATCTATTTGATGTAACTCTTTTTGCGGTGTGTTTGTCGAGATCCGATGAATTGTGGGTTTATGATCAAGTTTATCTATGAGAAATATTTGAATCTCCACTGAATTCTTTTATGTGTGATTAAGTTATCTTTGCAAGTCTCTTCGAATTATCAGTTTGTTTTGGCCTACTAGATTGATCTTTCTTGCAATGGGAGAAGTGCTTAGCTTTGGGTTCAATCTTGCGGTGTCCTTTCCCAGAGATAGCAGGGGCAGCAAGGCACATATTGTATTGTTTCCATCGAGGATAGAAAGATGGGGTTTATATCATATTGCATGAGTTTATCCCTCTACATCATGTCATCTTTCTTAATGCGTTACTCTGTTCTTCATGAACTTAATACTCTAGATGCAGGCAGGAGTCGGTCGATGTGTGGAGTAACAGTAGTAGATGCAGGCAGGAGTCGGTCTACTTGTCACAGACGTGATGCCTATATACACGATCATGCCTAGATAATCTCATAACTATGCACTTTTCTATCAATTGCTCGACAGTAATTCGTTCACCCACCGTAATACTTATGTTATCTTGAGAGAAGCCACTAGTGAAACCTATGGCCCCCGGGTCTATCTTTTATCATATAAGTTTACCATCTACTTTTATTTGCATCTTTTAATTTCCAATCTATATCATAAAAATACCAAAAATATTTATCCTATCATATTATCTCTATCGGATCTCACTTTTCCAAGTGGCCATGAAGGGATTGACAATCCCTTTATTGCATTGGTTGCGAGGTTCTTGTTTGTTTGTGTAGGTGCGTGGGACTTTTGAGGAGCCTCCTACTCGATTGATACCTTGGTTCTCAAAAACTGAGGGAAATACTTACGCTACTTTGCTGCATCACCCTTTCTTCTTCAAGGAAAACCAACGCAAGCTCAAGACGTAGCAAGAAGGATTTCTGGCACCGTTGACGGGGAGGTCTTCGCTCAAGTCAAGACATACCAAGTACCCATCACAAACTCATCTCCCTCGCATTACATTATTTGCCATTTGCCTCTTGTTTTCCTCTGCCCCAGTTCACCCTTGCTGTTTTCTTCGCCCTTCTCCCATTCGATCTTATGTTTGCTTGTGTCTCCTTGTGCCTTCTATTTGCTTGCATCTTTGCTTGCTAAAATTCTATTGCTATGGATCCACTTAAAGTGTTTTACTTGGATCATCTTTGATCCTTATGCACTCGTGCTGAAACCCCAACTAGCCTAGTTGATGGGAAATCTTTAGATGAGCATGCTCATTTTGTGCATCACCACTTGTCTGAAAAGGGAATACTCTTATGGGATCAAATAAACAGATTGCTGTGTTATGCTTGGAATCTCTGTGAAATTTATGATTTTACTTGTTGCTCTAAGAACCCTAAAAAAACACTTTCCCTACCTATGTGAGTTTAATGATAATGAAATATTATCTTCTTATGCAAAGGGTGTTTATAGTTACTATGATATTGAACAAATTGAAGAATTTGTTGCTTTTAAGGGTGCTTATGAAGTTGCTTCTTTGATTGAACAGTATAATATTACTCTCTACGAATCTGAAAATTTTGACATACTTAAATATTGCTATGAAAACTATGCTCATAATGTCTATGTCAAAGAATTTATTGAGAGAATGACCATTGCTTTGGGAGAAAATAATGATATGCATGAATCTATAGATAATGATGATTCCGATGATTTGATTGAAATACCCCTTGATGAACATGATGCTTGCTATTCTTGTGGCCATGATGCCAATATTTATGAAGATGAATTTGCTATAGTTCCTTATGTTAAACATGAGATCGTTGCTATTGTACCCATACTTGGTAGTTCTTTTAATAAAAAGCATGATTGCAATGATTTTACTATAAATTCTCTTGATGTCAATTGTGCTAATAATATGCAAAACCCTAAGCTTGGGGATGCTAGTTTTGCTATGTCTACTACTTGTTGCAATGATCATGATTGGGGTGATTCTTCTTTTGATCTTGAAAATTTATTTAACCCCCATGATGAATATGAGATTGATAATAGTGTTTGCAATATTATTGAAAGTGGTTTGGAAGAGTGTCAACTTTTGATCCCACATATTTGGAGTATGTTCAATCTTATGATATTTTTGATAAAAGTGGGTTTGGAGAGGTCATGACTTTAGTTAATGTTAATCCCACTATGTTGGAAGAGTGTCAACTTTGCATGCATGTGGATCATGTTGAGAATATGTTATGTGATAGCTATTTTGTTGAATTTTCCTATGACCCTAGATGTAATTATTATGACAGAGGAAAATATGGTCGTAGAAATTTTTATCTTACTAAATTACCTCTCATCATGTTGAGATTGCTATCGTCTCTTTCTTCTTCCTTGCATATGCTAGTTTTTGCTTGCCTTGAAAATTTGTTTGCTTATAATATGCCTATGCATAGGAAGTATGTTAGACTTATATGTGTTTGTCACGTGTTTCATGATGCTCTCTTTGCGCTTCAATTCTTGTCTTTCATGTGAGCATCATTAAAATTATCAATGTCTAGCTAAAAGGCTTTAAAGAAAAGCGCTTGTTGGGAGATAACCCAATATTTTTACTTTCTGTTATTCAATAAATAATTCATCTAGCCTCTGTTTAGATGTGGTTTTATGTTTTAATTAGTGTATGTGCCAAGTAGAACCTATAGGATCATCTTGGGTGATAGTTAATTTGATTCTGCTGAAAAACAGAAACTTTTGCGCGCACGAAAATAATTTTAGTAATTGACAGAAACGTGATTTTGCGTTGATTCTTTTTTATGTAGATCAATAGACAAATTGCCCAGTACTTCCTATTTTTGTGGGATTTTAAGAGTTCCATAAGTATTCGATAGTTATAGATTTATACAGACTGTTCTGTTTTCGACAGATTCTGTTTTTCGTGTGTTGTTTTCTTATTTTGATGCCTCTATGGCTAGTATCAAGGGGTATGAAGCATATAGAAGTTGGAATACAGTAGGTTTAACACCAATATAAATAAAGAATGAATTCATTACAATACCTTATGTGGTGGTTTTTCTTTCTTGCACTAACGGAGCTTATGAGATTTCCTGTTGAGTTTTGCGTTGTGAAGTTTTCAAGTTTTGGGTAAAGATTTGATTGACTATGGAATAAGGAGTGGCAAGAGCCTAAGCTTGGGGATTCCCATGGCACCCCAAGATATTCAAAGATAACCAAAATCCTAAGCTTGGGGATTCCCCGGAAGGCATCCCCTCTTTCGTCTTCGTCTATCGATAACTTTACTTGGAGCTATATTTTTATTCGCCACATGATATGTGTTTTGCTTGGAGCGTCTTGTATGATATTAGTCTGTGATTTTTAAATTACCACAATCATCATTTCTGTACACACCTTTTGGGAGAAACCCACTCGATTTGGAATTTATTAGAATACCCTATGTGCTTCACTTATATCTTTTGAGCTAGATAGTTTTGCTCTATGTGCTTCACTTATAATTTTTAGAGCATGGCGGTGGTTTAATTTTGTAGAAATTGTTGGTATCTCATGCTTCACTTATATTATTTTGAGTCTTTTATAACAGCATGGTATTTTCTATGGTTATAAAATTGGTCCTAGAATGACGGGCATCCAAGTTGGGTATAATAAAAACTATCATAGGAAGTGAATTGGATGCTATGATCAATTTGATACTTGATAATTGTTTTGAGATATGGAGGTCGTGATATTAGAGTCATGCTAGTTGGGTAATTGTGAATTTAAAGAATGCTTGTGTTGAAGTTGGCAAGTCCCGTAGCATGCACGTATGGTAACCGTTGTGTAACAAATCTGAAATATGAGGTGTTCTTAGATTGTCATCTTTATGAGTGGCGGTCGGGGACGAGCGATGGTCTTTTCCTACCAATCTATCCGCCTAGGAGCATGCGCGTAGTGCTTGGTTTTTGATGACTTGTAGATTTTTGCAATAAGTATATGATTTCTTTATGACTAATGTTGAGTCCATGGATTATACGCACTCTCACACTTCCATCATTGCTAGCCTTTTCGGTACCGTGCATTGCCCTTTCTCACCTTGAGAGTTGGTGCAAACTTTGCCGGTGCATCCAAACCCCGTGATACAATACTCTCTATCACACATAAACCTCCATATATCTTCCTTAAAACAGCTACCATACCTACCTATTATGGCATTTCCATAGCCATTCCGAGGTATATTGCCATGCAACTTTCCACTGTTTCGTTCATCATGACACACATCATCATTGTCATATTGGCTTGCATAATCATGTAGTTGACATCGTATTGTGGCAAAGCCACCTTCATAATTTCATACATGTCACTCTTGATTCATTGCCCATCCCGGCACACCGCCGGGGGCATTCATATAGAGTCATATCTTGTTCTAGTTTTGAGTTGTAATTCATGAGTTGTAAATAAATAGAAGTGTGATGATCATCCTTATTAGAGCATTGTCCCTAAATAAAAAAATAAAAAAGAAAGGCCAAATAAAAAAAAGGAAAGGCCAAATAAAAAAAGAGAAAGGCCAAATAAAAAAAAGAAAGGCCCAAAAAAAGGGGACAATGCTACTATCTTTTTCCACACTTGTGCTTCAAAGTAGCACCATGTTCTTCATATAGAGAGTCTCATTTGTTGTCACTTTCATATACTAGTGGGAATTTTTCATTATATAACTTGGCTTGTATATTCCAACGATGGGCTTCCTCAAAATGCCCTAGGTCTTCGTGAGCAAGCAAGTTGGATGCACACCCACTAGTTTCTTTTGTTGAGCTTTCATACATTTATAGCTCTAGTGCATCCGTTGCATGGCAATCCCTACTCCTCATGTTGACATCAATTGATGGGCATCTCCAAAGCCCGTTGATTAGCCTCGTTAACATGAGACTTTCTCCTTTTTTGTCTTCTCCACACAACCTCCATCATCATATTCTATTCCACCCATAGTGCTATATCCATGGCTCACTCTCATGTATTGCGTGAAAGTTGAAAAAGTTTGAGATTGCTTAAGTCTGAAACAATTG
>NC_057801.1:192044484-192073757 GCF_018294505.1 Triticum aestivum
GGGGGTGCAAGATGAGAGCATTCTTGTGTGACGAAAATGGAGCATGACTATACTATATGATTTTGTAGGGACGAACATTCTTTAGCCAAGTTCTCCTCGATCTTCTTGGAGATCTATTCGATGTAACTCTTTTTGCGGTGTGTTTGTCATGATCCGATGAATTGTGGGTTTATGATCAAGTTTATCTATGAGAAATATTTGAATGTCCTCTGAATTCTTTTATGTGTAATTAAGTTATCTTTGCAAGTCTCTTCGAATTATCAGTTTGGTTTGGCCTACTAGATTGATCTTTCTTGCAATGGGAGAAGTGCTTAGCTTTGGGTTCAATCTTGCGGTGTCCTTTCCCAGTGATAGTAGGGGCAGCAAGGCACATATTGTATTGTTGCCATCGAGGATAAGAAGATGGGGTTTATATCATATTGCTTGAGTTTATCTGTCTACATCATGTCATGTTTCTTAATGCGTTACTCTATTCTTCATGAGCTTAATACTCTAGATGCAGGCAGGAGTCGGTCGATGTGTGGAGTAATAGTAGTAGATGCAGGCAGGAATCGGTCTACTTGTCACGGACGTGTTGCCTATATACATGATCATGCCCAGATAATCTCATAAATATGCACTTTTCTATCAATTGCTCGACAGTAATTTTTTTTGACCAAAGAACAGTAGGGTAATCCCCCTACTGTGAGTCATTTTCATTTATAAAGAAAGTAATCCAAATTACATATTTCAGTGGTTGTTGAAGGGACAACCAAGGTGGTACAATCAGAGTGGGGAGGGGAGGGAAGAACTTATTGAGAACTTATTGAGAAATTAAATATTGTCTATCCAAGAGGACATGCCCTCTTTTAGAGTGGGCTTAGCCCTCAGCATGGTCATTTTGAAATATCTAATGAAGTCACTCTTGCATTCATTTATTGAGCAGGGTATCCCCTCAAATATTAGATCATTCCTTTGGTTCCATATGCCCCAGCATCCAAGAATCATGACTTCCATAAAGTGATCAATTTTATATCTGTGTTTAGCATCAATGATCATAGTGTTGATCTCCAGATCAGAATTCCATTCAATGCCAATGTTCCACCAGAATCCTTGACTAAAAGGGCAAGTGAATAGGAGGTGAGTTCTGTCTTCATATTCTTCAATGTTGCATAGATTACATACAGTGGAGTCTAGGTGCATGCTTTTTCTGATTAAAAGGTCACATGTATTGATCCTGTCATTTAACATAAGCCAACAAAAGAATTTGTGTCTAGGTAGGCAACATGATTTCCATATCCATTTAAAGGTTGCAGGAGCATCCTCACCATTCATAATGTATCCATAAATCTTCTTTGTAATGTTCTGACTGTTACCCCATTTGAATGTCCATATGTCCTTATCCTCTGAATTCCTGATATTATTCAGCTCATCAGATAGTAAATGAAATTGCTGGTGGGCCTGAATGGAAAGTAATAATTGGAATAAACTGTATAGGCTCTCAAGTTCCTTGGCTTCTTTGATTGATATACTTTCTTTTTGTGTAAAAGAGTGAAGCTCAGGGTATTTGATTTTCATAATACCACCATTCCATAAGTCTTCCCATAGCAAGTTAGTGCAACCAGATTTGATATCACAGTTAGTCATATCTCTGAATAGGTCATACATTTTCATGCAGTCTTTCCACCAAAAAGATCCTTTGCACCTGTTGGAATGAGGGACAACATTGCCATGGTAATGAGCTTCCCAGATTAATTTTACCCATGGAATATCCACTTTGTTATAGAATTTGAATAAGTGCTTTATGAGGAGTGCTTTATTTTGTTCTCTGAGGTTCAAGACTCCAAGCCCTCCTTGTTGCTTGGGTTTGCATATCATCTCCCAGCTGGCCAGACATTTACCACCTTTATTGATTTCATTTCCATACCATAAGAAATTCCTGCTTGATTTATCCACATGGTCCAGAATGGTAACATGGACCTTAAGAGAACACATGGCAAATATAGGCATGGAAGCAACAACAGAATTTACATATGTGAGCCTTCCAAAGTAGTTCATAAATCTAGCCACCCCTGATAACCTCTTATCAATCTTGGATATAACTGGAATGAGGTCATGTACAGAGGGTTTAGTGGTCCCCATAGGTAGTCCAAGGTAAGTGAAAGGAAGGCTTTCAACTTTACAACCAAAGGAGTTAGCCAGGTTGTTTGTTGATAATTGATCCATATTAATTGGGATCAAGGATGATTTGCTGTAGTTCACAAATAGCCCAGTAGACAAACTGAAAATATTAAGCAGGTATTTGAGGTGGCTGAGTTGCCCTTCATCTGCAGGCATGATCATTAAAGTATCATCTGCATATTGGATAATAGGGTAGTCCAATCCATAAGCCTGATTAATTGGGAGGGTAATTTCACCATTTGCCCAAGCAGCAATGATGTAAAGGAGTGGAGAGTGAGGGTCACCTTGTGTGACTCCTCTTTTACATATAATTTTTTTCCCAGCAACACCATTTAGTAGGACAGATGTTGATGCAGTATTGAGAATATTTGTAACCCAGTTTATCCATCTAGGACCAAATCCTTTTGCTTTTAACATGTTAATAATGGCATTATATTCAATCTTGTCAAAAGCTTTCTCAAAATCAAGTTTGAGTATTATGATAGGCTTGCTGGATTGATGACATAAATGAATATATTCAAAAGCAAAACCCAAGCAGTCATGTATATTTCTCCCTTTTATGAAACCATATTGATTTGGGTGGATGACCTGTGAAATGATTTTCTGAACTCTATTGGCCATGAGCTTTGTAATTATTTTGAGTGGAAGGCTCACCAAAGATATAGGTCTGAAATCATTCATGTCAATAGGGTTTGCAATCTTTGGGATGAGGGTAATAAAAGCAGTATTAATACTCTGAATATCAATGTTCCCTTCAAAAAAATCCCAGATCATAGTGTAGATATCTTGTTTTATGATATCCCAACATTTTTTCAGAAATAAGCCATTAAAACCATCAGGTCCAGGTGCTCTATCAGAATGGATATCTTTAATGACTTGATCAATTTCATCCATAGTGAAGGGGGCTTCAAGCTCAGATAAATCTTTAGGTTGGATAATTTCCTCAAGATTGAACAGCATAGGAGGGTTGATAGCTTTTCCCAGTCTATCTTTATATGATTTCCAAATAATGGCAGCCTTGTGTTCATGGGTTTGAAAAAGTGTCCCATCTTCATCTTGCAAAGAAGTAATGAAATTCTTCCTGAATCTTTGGGTAGCCATAGCATGAAAGAATTCAGTATTTTCATCATCCAATTGTATACTTCTCATCTTAAACCTAGATTTCTAGTATAATCTTTTGATTTCCAGTAGCTTTGTTATGTGTTTCTTGACAATGATTCTGAAATTAGCTTCAATGGTACTCAAAGTTCTTTGATCCTCTATTCCATCTATCATAGATATAACATAGTTGCATGCAGAAATATTTGTATTGAGCTTTGATAGATTTCTGCTCCATTTTTTAAGCCCATTCTGAGACATTTGAACCTTGCTGCAGTATCCTTGGCAGAGTTTGTCATTTGCTGATTTCTGTTCCAACATTGGATCACAGTCTCATAGAAACCATCAAATTCAAACCAGTAATTTTCAAATCTGAATATAGAAGATTTAGGTATATCACTGCCTATCTGTATGTGAATAGGGATATGATCAGAAGTGACTCTAGCAAGTGGGTGAGCCAATGTGTTTGGAAAATTCAGGGTCCAGTTTGCAGAAGTGAAAATCCAGTCCAGCTTTTCCAGAAGAGGGGAATCCTGCATATTTGACCAAGTGAAATTCCTCCCTTTAATAGGTATTTCCACAAGATCCTGTTGTTGAAGTAAACTGTTAAACATAAGCATATTGTTGGTGTCTCCTCCAGGTCTGTTCCTGTCATGAGGGCTTCTTATGAGATTGAAGTCACCCATTAAAATCCAATGGTCCATCTGAGAAGCATCAATGTTGTTTAGCCATTCAAAAAATTCTGCTCTATCATCATTGAGACAGGGTCCATATATATTGCTGATGTAAAATATGTTTCCAGATAGATTGCATGATAATCTTACAGTGATTTGATAAGTATTTTGGCTAACAATAGATCCAGTAAAAAGACTGCCATTCCAGATAGTAATAATTCCTCCTGAAAGACCAACTGAGGCAGAGTATGCAAATTGGTTGTATCTCCTTGGTGAAAAATTTCTGAGGTAAGCTTGGTCAAAAAAATCCCTCTTAGTTTCTTGTAGACAAATTATGCCACAATTACTTTCATCAATTTTTGCTCTAATATCATCCCATCTAATCTGGGAATTAATCCCCCTGACATTCCAATTAAGGATGTTCCAGTTTCTACTCATTTATCAACTTGGTAAGGGGGTGGTTATCATGGATAGACTTAATCAAATCCACACAAACAAGGCAATAATCATAGGAATTGTTGTAGTAGGATAGCCTTATGATCTGATAGAAAATATATCTAATATGCATCAAGTACATACTCCACTGTCCATTCAGACCCCTTGAAAAGTAGTAATAATTCATGATGTTCCACTCAAAAGCAAATAATATGGAGTTTATCTCCTTACAAACCAGGTTCATAAATAAAACATATAATATTGTCCAAAGACTGACAGGATAAGCATATAGACTAAGCCTAGTATTGATCTTGTTATAACAAGACCAAATAAATCTTCTGGGTCCATTATTCATGGTCCATCTTGGCCATCAGCTTCTCTTCAGAAACCTCCTCAGGAGGGATCAGGCATTGCTTAGTAGCAAGAGCTTGGATGGTTCCAAGTGGCAGCTCTGGTGGTGGAGGAGCAGTTGGGTCTCTGACTTCATGTTCAAATTCAGAATTGAGATTCTTCTGGCAGTTGCTGATGCCTTTAGCCTTGTTTGCAGCAGCTTCATTCTTGAATCCCACACTCAGTCCAGCAATGCGGCGGCTACGGCGCAGATCATTAACATCAAGTGGGACATTGGCCTTCTTCCTTTTGTTAACCGCTTGATTTGGGGGGATGGCAGCAGGGACAGATGGTGCAGCAGTAGGAGAGCTTGGGTTACTGGCCATGAAATCAAGCATGGCAGGTGACATAGCATCTTCCTGGTTTGTCGACAGTGTACCAGATGAGGTTTCAGAATTATTCAGAATTTCAGATATCATGACAGAGGATACCATGGGTTCAGTTGGAGCTTCAGTAACAATAGTCAGCAGGCATTTCTTCACTGGGCCATGAGTATCATCAACATTCATCATTTGAAGACGAGTACTGATCACAGCAACACCATCGAGCATTCCAAGAACTTCAGGTGCAGAAGATATAATTTTTGACATCATGTCATGCAGTGCAAAGAAGGCATCAGCAGCTTCAACCGCAGGTTGCAGTGGATGATCTTCATGAGCATTCTCTGGATCCTGAGGGGGTGTGTAAACCATGGGTATGTTCTCATGATCTCCACCAGGTGCATGGTGCGCAGCAGGCGCGGCATGAGGTTCTTCATTGTGAGCAAAATCAGCATCATGCCAGATACCCCCAAATGGAGCATGGGGCATGGGGTGTAAGTTTCCATCAGGTGGGATCGGGTCTTCATCGCCACCCATAGCACCAAGAAGTTCAGAAGAAATGATGTACACAGCACTAGTCCAAGATTGCCCATGGCCATAATCATCTAAGCTTTCACATATGACATGACTGACAGGTATTTCCAATAAATCAGGCACTCTAATCTTAACCAGAATACGAGCACGATTTGATAAATCTCTATTCCATACTAAAAACTTTGCAAATCCACTGACAGATTCACGGACTTTGTCAGGTCTCCATGCCTCAAGAGGGTAATTGACCATCATGATCCAAACATCATGGGAGAAGGTGCAGTCTCGAAAGTTAATACCTCGATCATGGCGGAGAACACGGAGTGTCGAGTCGCCAACAAAATAAGGACTGTTGGCGATAGCAGAGTCGATGTCGCAGGCGTGCTGGAAGCGGACGAGTGCAGCTCCCATGCCGCACCTGGAAACTTCAGCAATGCGGAAACCACGCTCATGGTCCAGAAAGTGACGGATGAGCATGGCGTCCGTGTCAAACTGGTTAGGATCCGGTGGTGGGGCGAGGGAGATAATTGCCCAATCTCCTGATTGGACCAGAGCTTCGCCTCCAAGGTAGTGAAAAGCTCGACGACGACGGTTTCCATGGACTTCCATGATAGCCGTGCCCGGTGGAAGGAGGGGGAGGGGATCGCAAGGGTAGTTGGCCATGGTTGAGGTGGGTGAAGGGGCGACAATGGAGAAACACGGCGGAGCAGAGCAGGGGTGTAATGAAGAGCAGGGGGTTTGGCAGGCTGGGCGGTCGAATAGAGGGGGAGAGGGGTTTTGGGGAGACGAGTCGTCAAGAGGGTTATCGGGTATGGGTGTTGGAGGGCGAGGTGGAGTTTGGTGGGATTTGACCCGATAGACCAGGGTTTTGTTTTTGGATGAATAACAGAAACGGGATATATGCCCATAACGAAAACATGATCGACATCTAAACTGATTTTTGCAATCCTTGCGTAGATGCCCGGTGGATAAGCATTTGCCACAGAAAGAGAAGATGGAATTTTGTTGGTTGCCAGGTGGGCCATGTTCGGAGGGTTGGGCTTGGTTGGGTTGGGTAAAGGCGATGGAAGTGGGCTGGGCTCCAGTCAATAGAGGGGTGGTGGTGGGCTGGGCTCTCGTTAATAGTGGGGTGGTGGTGGGCTGAGGTGGTTCTGTAGGCCTGGTCGCAGGGTCTCCAGGGATAGAATTTTGAATTGCATGAATCCCGCTCGCCGTTGGCACGTGATCCGAGGAAGACGGGATGCTGTTGTTGGCCGCCGGAGTGGAGCACGGTGGAGGGTTGGACGGCCGTGTGCCGATGGGAATCGCATTAGCACCGGTGAGATGGCCATGATTGGATCTAGAGACCGTAGTCCATTCATTCTCAAGTTCGTAAAGCCAGAGATTGAACTCCCGAACCCAAGACGGTCCACCAAAACCCCATAGATGAAAATGACATTAAAAATTGGGACATGAAAATGACATTAAAAATTGGGACATGAAAATGACATTAAGCGGTAGATCATAAATCCAACAGCTTTAGAAATAACAGAGAATTTGTAGACTTGCCCACGGATGTGAGAAACATAAAGTTTAGTTGGATCTCCTCCTGTGCAAGCCTTAAGGGCAATACCAACGTTCTCCACGTTTAGGTGGAAGGAAGAATGGCCAAAAGAGACCACCAGATGGAAATCATGGCTGGGATCAAGGCTATGAACAGAAGTGGAGAATCTGGCTCTAACCTTGTTGGCAATTTCCACCCCCGGAGAGAGATCCAGGAGAGGGGGAACCATCTTGGCCGGAGAGATTCACAGCGAAGGAGCGCCATGGATCGCCCGGGGAGTCGCCCTTGGAGTCGCCAGAGGGGGGGTGACAGTAATTTGTTCACCCACCATAATACTTATGCTATCTTGAGAGAAGCCACTAGTGAAACCTATGGCCCCGGGTCTATCTTTTATCATATAAGTTTACCATCTACTTTTATTTGCATATTTTAATTTCCAATCTATATCATAAAAATACCAAAAATATTTATCTTATCATATTATCTCTATCAGATCTCACTTTTGTAAGTGGCCGTGAAGGGATTGACAACCCCTTTATTGCGTTGGTTGCGAGGTTCTTGTTTGTTTGTGTTGGTGCATGGGACTTTTGAGGAGCCTCCTACTGGATTGATACCTTGGTTCTCAAAAACTGTGGGAAATACTTACGCTACTTTGCTGCATCACCCTTTCCTCTTCAAGGAAAACCAACGCAAGCTTTCCATGCAAAATTTCCCAACATTTATGGTAATTAACCCACAATCCATATTTAAGTCACGGAAGCCAATCTTTTTTTGTTGTTTTACAAAAAAACCGTTACCCTCTCTAGTAATTAACCCACAGTACTCACAGTGACATGAATTAAAGAGAAACCCCATGATAGTTTGGTAAATCAACCTAAAGTCCATCTAAAACAAATGTTTTAAAATATATACTTATCTTTTAAACCCGAACTCCAATTTTAACATGTTGTATATGAAATTTGATGAGAAAAATTTGTAGAATTTGAATATATGATGTTATTCTACCCGTTAAACATTTTTAAATGCTACTTAGGGTGCAATCTTAATCAATAGCGCATGATCCATCTTTTTTCGTATCGATATTGATCCAGATTGCAACTGAACAACCAGGCAAAACCATATTGGAGATGAAAGAAACCAATAATAACAATGCATTCATGCCTAATCAAAATCTTGCAAGAAAAATAAATAAATGTGTCATATTATGCAAGAGAGAGAGAGAGAGAGAGAGAGCTTTGGATTGAGCACATTCAAACACATTTTGGTTGTGTGAGCACTAAAGCCACCATCAGTGAGGGTGGGAAAGAGGATAACCGGCAACACAGATAGAATGCCATGTTGAAATAAAGGATGTGGACCTATTGAGGTCTTTAGTCATGATTATTGGGTTAGAGACGTGTAGTATATTTTCCATGGCAATGCACGGGCTCTTTTTCTAGTAGAGATAACGGAATAACACACAACAAACCTAAATGGGTGTCCATAGAGTGCAACAACAAAAATGAAAAGTCAACAAACATATGGGGCCTAAGGGCATCTCCAACACCGACCCTCAAACCGCCCGCATAAGTCCGGCCCGCACGGTCCGAACGTGTTGTGCCTGATGGGGAACGTTGCATGGAAAACAAAAAAATCTACGGTTTCACTCAAGATCTAATCTAGAAGATGCTAGCAATGAGAGGGAGAGGCTGCATACCCTTGTAGACTGAAAGTGTTAATGTTCTAATGAATGTGGTTGGCGTATTCGTACTCCCTTTGCGATCCAATCCGATTCAGCACCGCACGAATGACACCTCCGAGATGTGCACACGTACGGCTTGATGACGTCTCCTCCTTCTTGATCTAGCAAGCAAGCATGGAGAGGTAGATGGGTTCTAGGCCATCACGACGGCATGGTGCTGGTAGCGGAATTCTGGTAGGGCTTCACCAAGCGTGAACCGGAGGAGAAGATGGGAGGGAGAAAGGGGGCGGTGGCCAGCAATGAGATTGGGGTTGCCCCTGCACCCACCCTCCTTATATAAGGGTGTGAGGGGGGGTGCGCCAGACCTAGCCCCCCGTCCAAGGATAGGGGGTGGCGACCAAGGGGGAGGCTTGCCCCCAAGGCTAGGGGCACCCCCTTAGGGTCCCTCCCTTGGCCGCATGGGCCTGGTGGGGTGCAGCGCCCCTGACCCATGTAGGCCTAGGGCGCCACCTAAGGGTCCACATGGCCCCTCTAGGATAGGTGGGCCCCAATGGTGAAACCCCCGGAAGCCCCGGTACAATGCCGAAAAATACCTGAACATTTTTAAAACCCCAAAAAACACTTCCCATATATGAATCTTTATCTCCGAACCATTCTGATACGTCTCCATCATATCTACTTTTCCTAACGCTTTTCCTCTTGTTTTGGACTCTAATTTGCAAGATTTGAATGAAACAACCCGGACTGACGATGTTTTCAGCAGAACTACCATGGTGTTGCTTTTTTGTGCAGAAATAAAAGTTCTCGGATTGGAACGAAACTTTGCGAGGAATTTTAATAAAAATAAAGATAATGTTTGGAGCCAAGAACCACCAGAGGGGGAACCTGGGTGGGCACAACCCACCAGGGCGCGCCCCCCTTCAGGCGCGCCCAGGTAGGTTGTCCACACCTAGTGGCCCCGTAGACCGTGAAACCCACGCTATAAATCACATATTTCCAGAAAGAAATCAGGGAGAAAGAATTATCGTGTTTCACAAGACGAAGCCGCCGCCACCTCCTGTTCTTCATTGGAAGGCCAGTTCTGGAGTCCGTTTGGGGCTCCAGAGAGGGGGATCTTTGATCTTTGTCATCACCAACCCTTCTCCATCGCCAATTCTGTCACGACCGGTTTTCCGGGTATTAATTTCCAGAAAATGGCCATTGTGCTCACCAGCCCCAGGATTACTGTTAGCTGATGAGGCACCAAATTGATACAGAAATTCCAAGCACAATACAAAATATGTAGTACAAGACCGTTCTGGCTTGTGAGTACAACAAATGGTTTCTAGTGGTTTATGGCGGAAGCGGTTTGTGGATCATCGGTGTCTATGGGACTCCATTTCCCACAGGAACAGCTGACCAGGTTAACTCCTATCTTCGCGAGGCTGCTATCACCGTTGCTTAGTTTCCGGGGCTGTCATCACATCGCTCCTCTCCGTGCAAGAAATCTGGCCAAGACAATAGCCAGGGACAAGCCAGTGAGTACTTTGAATGTACTCGCAAACATTATGAACACCGGGATAATATAAATGATAATCATGCACTGAAATATTCTATGATCACGTCGTCAGTCATAAATAAATTCTCTTATGCATGCAAACAGGTTATTTATATGCAACATGAATGAGCAATAATGGAGTGGAAATAAAATGCCACAGTCGGGCGTCTGTGCGACACCACATAAAGGGCTTATAAATATATAAATAACAAGCAATGCCACAGTCGGGCGTCTCAGCGACACCACATAAAGGGCTTATAAAGTAAATAAATAACAAGCAATGCCACAGTCGGGCGTCTCAGCGACACCACATAAAGGACTTATAAAGTAAATAAATAACAAGCAATGCCACAGTCGGGCGTCTCAGCGACACCACATAAAGGGCTTATAAGTATATAAATGACAAGCAATGCCATAGTCGGGCGTCTCAGCGACACCACATAAAGGGCTTATAAAGTAAATAAATAACAAGCAATGCCACAGTCGGGCGTCTCAGCGGCACCGCATAAAGGGCTTATAAAACAAATAATCACAATGAATATCTAGGGGGTAGAACCGTCCCAGGGATACACAATAATTCAAATAATATAATGGGTTAGTCCATAATAATAATCAAAATTATCATAATCAGCACAAGTCATGATCCAAGTTTTTGTTTTAACGGTTTCTCCTCCGAAGACCGACACTAAGACCGACACTTGACCCAACCCAGTCTGTAGTCCTTAACCATGGACACGGCTACTCGAATAGGTATAATCTCTGCAGAGGGTGTACTCTTTACCCACGAGTAACGGATTCCTTTAGTCCATCAGGACTAATTTCGTCTACGGTCTTTTAAATGAAAACACACCTGACTTGCACACACCAGCTTAACTTACCGGTGTCTGGAATCACCCACGACACTCGTTAAGCAAAACTCTAAGTGGGGAGGCTACAACCTCCATTAGCATGGGATCACAAAATTTATACCGCACGCAAAACTGGGGAAGCTACCCCCTCGGCTACAACCGAAACACCCATGCCCCTTGACCGGATGACTGGTTTTAATCCATGGCCATGGTACCCTCATCCCGGCCCCTCTGTACGGTGTGTGCTAGAAAGGGGTTGACAAATTACTGAACCGTACCCTACCTGTGGCAGGGACAAGTGGTAGCACGAAACAAGTGTGGAGGTTACTGGAACAAGACTCGATCTACGGTCGACTCAGGAGGTTTATAATTTCCCTGCATGACATGTATAACAAATATATTTCAACCAACACAATCAACACTCATTATACCTTACTATGCCATACCGGACATAACCGTCCCGACGGAGACTGGCAACAAGCTCACGCCTACCCAAGGCAGAGGCTTTCCTGGATTCCTTTCCGACATGCATGCAAGGTACATGAGGATGATTACCATCACAAGTATACTCATTTCCAACAGCAAGGATATCACTAATATGCATTCATGCAAATGATCATATCACCACATAAAATAACGAGTTTTTCCGAAGTAAGGTGGTGTTATAATCGCGTCAACTAACACACCAAAAATATTATGCCAGGGTTCAGGATGCTTACCTTCAAGTTGTGGGGAGGCAGGGTGCACTCCAAAACCTTTGAAAGTTTTCTTCTCTCTCTCTCTCCAAAATCCTATTTTAAATAAATTTGAATTAACACACATTTCCAGAACAGCACAAAAAGTTGTTTATTTTTTTTCAAATAAATGTGAAAATAAACTAGACAGAATTTGAGAGGTGTAGGGAAAGGAATCAATTCGTTTGGAGTTATATTTAAAAGTTATGGCCAGTCAAAAATTTGGTCAAAATCTGTTTTTAAAATAAAACTGAAAAAGAAAAATGCTTTGAAAAGGGGTACACGTCGAAGACGTACTTTGAGAATGCGCCTCCACTTAAAACACGTGGTGGCGGGGCTGGGTCACTGATAGTGGGCCCGCCTGGCCCACTGGTCAGGTTTGACCGGTCACCCCTGCCTCCTTCCTCCTCTGGCCGAACAGAGGCGGGGGCTCCGGCGATCGTCGCCGGTGATTGGCGGCCCTCGCGGGCTTCAGTGGGCAGGGATGGATCCACCTGACCGGGGCGGTCCTCCCGGTGGTCGTTGGGTCGTCGGGGGTGGAAGGAGTCGCCGGCGGCGAGCTCCGCAGCGGAGGAGGCTTCGGGTGGTTTTGGGTTTTGCTCTACGGTGGTTCCCCATCGCAGCTGAGTGCTTGGGCAGCTCCGCAAGGTCATGGGGAGTCGAACGGTAGTTCTAGATGGACGGGAGGGCTCGGGTTGCGACTGAATGGAGCTGGGGCGTGGCGGTGGCCGAGCCGGTGGGAGGCGGGGAAGAAGACCTCCTGCCGTTGATTGTTGGCCATGGTGGTCCTAGGGAGATGGCTTGGGGCTGCCTGAGTGCTGGGACGAGCTCGGGGCTCTCCATTTATAGCGCATCCATGTCGGTTCACGACGGCCGTGGATAAGCTCGTCGGCGGACCGCCCTACTGTGTTGCAGGGCGACGTGGCATTGACGAGGGCTAGAGGACACGCTTGTGGATGAGCTCGCGCTGCTCCAGGGGGCAGGTGGCGAGCGCTAGCAGCTCGGGCGGCGCCATCCATGGCAGAGGCGCACTGCAGACGCCGGCGTGCCGCCAAGAGTGCCCTGACGGCGGCGCTGTAGGGTGCCAGGGCGGTTTGGGGGTTTCTGGTGAGTGGATGAGGCCAGGGGTGGGCTCTGCAGGTGAGCAAAGGTCAGGGGCGCGGATTGGGCGTGACACGGCGGCTCGGGTGCGCGGCTGCAGTTGGCGCGCTCTGGGCGCGCCCAGTGCACGCCCACCATCTGCTCGGCGAAATGCCATGGCCTGCTAGGTGGCTTGGTTGGAGCTGGGGATTAGTAGGTCTAGTCTAGGGGTAGCTGGGATGCCAGTGGACATGCTTGTTGGGTCAGAGGATCAGGTCCACAATGCAAACCAAAACTCATGCCAAATCTGTTCATGCTCTCAAGGTGTTTGACAAAATGCCACAGGCACCTAGGCATTTCTTGGAGTGGACAAATCTTCCAGAGTGGGTTCTCTTTAGATGAAAGAGAGGGTGGTGAGGTTAGTTTGTAAAAAGAACAAACTTGTTAGTGCAAGTTTTGCAAAACTTCAGATTAGGACAGAAAGAACCGGGCATGATTGCAAGAACTAGAATTGCTCCAATGAGTCCAACCTCTTGGACTTAAGGGTTTAGCAGGGAG
Source organism: Triticum aestivum (assembly GCF_018294505.1). Classification (NCBI taxonomy): domain Eukaryota; kingdom Viridiplantae; phylum Streptophyta; class Magnoliopsida; order Poales; family Poaceae; genus Triticum; species Triticum aestivum. The sequence goes on from NC_057801.1 coordinate 192,058,074, forward strand.
TACTGCAAGTAGGAAAAGAAATCATCGATAAAGGAGCAATTTAAAATATAGTTGCTGTACAAATCATCAAGTTGGACCAGAATGGAAAAGAGGTTGATTCACTCAATTTTTTCAAAGGACAACACTGGGTTTTTGCAAAAAGTTAATTAACATACTCATATTGACATCCCAAAATTTTGGTGGAAGTTTTAAAGAAATATTTAAGTAGGTTGTAGTGTAAAATTGCCCACTGGACCAGATTTGAAACTAAGGTGTAGGGCTCAAAATATTCAATGAATGAAATATCTTTTTGCATAAAAGTGATTTAGAAACATCACATGACATCTCCAAATTTTGGTGGGATTTTTAAAAGAATTTATCAAGTGGTTGTAGTTCAAATAGGACCACAAACCATGGAAAAACCATTTTTAAAGGAATAAAGATCAGGGAAATAATTTTATAATTAACTCCTCTGATAAAAGAAAAGTTTTATTTGAGAGGGTAAGAGAGTCCAATAAAATTGGGAAGTTTTTCACTTGAGGTAAAAACTCCATGATAATAAGAAAGGAAATGTTTCAAAAATCAAAAGTGAGCCCAGAAAATAAAAGTTTTAATTTCCTGGTAAAATTTTAATTAACAAAACAAGGTTAAAAATTTTGGGGTGTCACAAATTCCATGATGCTCCCCACCGGGAGTGAGTAATTCCTTCGTAGGCTCGCTGATCGGTGAGGAGTTGGATGATATTCATCATGTAATCGAGTTAGTTTTGTTAGGGCTTGATCCCTAGTATCCATTATGTTCTCAGATTGATGTTGCTATGACTTTGCCATGCTTAATGCTTGTCACTTTGGGCCTAGGTGTCATGATTTCAGATCTGAACCGTTTATGTTATCCCCATTATATCTATGTTCTAGATCCGATCTTGCAAGTTATAGTCACCTACTACGTGTTATGATTCGGCAACCTTGGAGTGACAATAGTTGGGACACTTCCCGGTGATGACCGTAGTTTGAGGAGTTCATGTATTCACCATGTGCTAATGCTTTGTTTTGGTTCTTTATTAAAAGGAGGCCTTAATATCCCTTATTTTCCAATAGGACCCCGCTGCCACGGGAGGGTAGGACAAAAGATGTCATGCAAGTTCTTTCCATAAGCACGTATGACTATTTACGGAATACATGCCTACATTATATTTATGAACTGGAGCTAGTGCCTTATCGCCCAAGGTTATGACTGTTATATGATGAATATCATCCAACGAATTCACCGATCCAATGCCTACGAATTTCTCTCATATTCTTCTTGCTAAGTTACTACTGCTGTTGTTATTGTTGCACTTGCTACAAAATCATTGCTATCGCTGTTACCGTTACTATTGCTGTTGCTACTACTATCAAAACTATCATACTACTTTACTACTGATCACTTTGCTACAGATAATTAATCTCTAGGAGTGGTTGAATTGACAACTCAGCTGTTAATACTTATAAATATTCTTCGGCTCCTCTTATGTCGAATCTATAAATTTGGTTTGAATACTCTACCCTCGAAAACTGTTGTGATCCCCTATACTTGTCGGTTATCAAGGCCTTTTTCTGGCACCGTTGCCAGGGAGCATAGCTATATTTGTTGTGTCACTTGGGATTATTATCAAATTGTTACTGTGTAGAATCTGAAGGAGGCTAAGACTAAGATTTTTCCCTCTAAGACGAGGGGAGGTAAGGAACTGCCATCTAGCTCTGCACTTGATTCACCTTCTGTTATAAGTAGACTTGCAACACCACCACATGCTATTAATCCTGATATGTCGCAAGTTATTGATGATGCTACTTCTACTATGAATGATATTTATGATGATGCTAGTACCTTGCTTGAGGATAATGTGCCACTAGGTGAATTTCTTGATGAACAACTTGCTAGAACTAAAGCTTTTGAGAATGCTGAAACTGATGAAGAGTTTGAAACTAAAAATCCTGAAACACCTATTAGAACTATCCCTCCTAGATATGAATTGCCAAAGGTACCAGAAGGTTATGTTATCGATGAGGAGGCAACTAGGGATATTCTTGCTTGTAAGGATAGAGATGATCTAGAAAAATTATTATGCAAGTATAAAGAAAAGACTTTGAATGCTAAAAGAAGTGTGATCCTCAGTTTGCTACTTCACCTATCTTTGTTGAAGATAAGAATTATGAATTCTCTGCCCACCCAGAGTTGATTACTTCGGTTGAATCTGATCCTTCCATGGTTATGAAACTGAAACTGTTGTGTGCTACTTCTTGAGCTTGCGTTGGTTTTTCCCTTGAAGAGGAAAGGGTGATGCAGCAAAGTAGAGATAAGTATTTCCCTCAGTTTGAGAACCAAGGTATCAATCCAGTAGGGGGCAATGCACAAGTCACCAAATACCTGCACAAACAATCAAACAAACTTGCACCCAACGTGATAAAGGGGTTGTCAATCCCTTCACGATTACTTGCAAAACTGAGATCTGATAGAGATAGATAAATGGTAAAGTAAATATTTTTGGTATACTTGGTTTGAAGATCGGAAAGTAAAAGATTGCAAAAAGAGTAAACGGAAACTAATATTATAGATCGGAAACTTATATGATGGAAAATAGACCCCGGGGCCATAGGTTTCACTAGAGGCTTTTCTCATGATAGCAAATAATACGGTGGGTGAACAAATTACTACCGAGCAATTGATAGAAAAGTGCAATGTTATGACGATATCTAAGGCAATGATCATGAATATAGGCATCACGTCCGTCTCAAGTAGACCAAAACGATTCTGCATCTACTACTATTACTCCACACATCGACCGCTATCCAGCATGCATCTAGAGTATTAAGTTCATAAAGGATGGAGTAACGCTTTAAGCAAGATGACATGATGTAGAGGAATTAACTCAAGCAATATGATGAAAACCCCATCCTTTTATCCTCGATGGCAACAATACAATACGTGCCTTGCTGCCCCTACTGTCACTGGGAAAGGACACCACAAGAATGAACCCAAAGCTAAGCACTGCTCCCATTGCAAGAAAAACCAATCTAGTTGGCCAAACCAAACCGATAGTTCGAAGAGAATTACAAAGTATCAAATCATGCATATAAGAATTCAGAGGAGATTCAAATAATATTCATAGATAAGCTGATCACAAATCCACAATTCATCGGATCTCGGCAAACACACGGCAAAAAAGTATTACATCAAATAGATCTCCAAGAATATCGAGGAGAACATGGTATTAAGAATCAAAGAGAGTGAAGAAGCCATCTAGCTACTAGCTATGGGCCCATAGGTCTGAGGTAAACTACTCACGCTTCATCGGAAGGGCAATAGAGTTGATGTAGAAGCCCTCCGTGATCGAATCCCCCTCCGGCAGGGTGCCGAAAAAGGTCCCTAGATGGGATCTCATGGGTACAGAAGGTTGCAGCGGTGGAAAAGTGTTTTCATGGATGCCTCTGTTCGTTCGGGGATATATGGGAATATATAGTCGCAAGAATTAGGTCAGGAGGTGCACGAGGGGCCCGCAAGAGTGGGGGGCACGTCCTACCCCCTGGGCGCACCCTCCGTCCTTGTGGCCGCCTCGTGGCTCCTCCGACTTCATCTCCAATTCTCCTGGTTGTCTTCTAGTCCAAGAAAAATCACCGCGAAGGTTTTATTCCATTTGGACTCCGTTTGGTATTCCTTCTCTGTGAAACTCAAAAACAGGAAAAAAAAACAGGAACTGACACTGGGCTCTAGGTTAATAGGTTAGTCCCAAAAATAATATAAAATAGCATATAAATGAATATAAAACATCCAAAATAGATAATATAATAGCATGGAACAATAAAAAATTATAGATACATTGGAGCCGTATCAAGCATCCCCAAGCTTAATTCCTGCTCGTCCTTGAGTAGGTAAATGATAAAAATAGAATTTTTGATGTGGAATGCTACCTAACATACTTATCCATGTAATTTCTTTATTGTGGCATGAATGTTCAGATCCGTATGATTCAAAACGATAAGTTTAATATTGACATAAAAACAATAATACTTCAAGCATACTAACAAGGCAATTATGTCTTCTCAAAATAACATGGCCAAAGAAAGCTTATCCATAGTCTGGCTATGCTCCATCTTCATCACAAAAAATATTTAAATCATGCACAACTCGATGACAAGCCAAGCAATTGTTTCATACTTTTGATGTTCTCAAACTTTTTCAACTTTCACGCAATACATGAGCATGAGCCATGGACATAACACTATAGGTGGAATAGAAGGTGGTTGTGGAGAAGACAAAAGGAAGGAGATAGTATCACATCAACTAGGCGTATCAACGGGCTATGGAAATGCCCATCAATAGATATCAATGTGAGTGAGTAGGGATTTCCATGCAACGGATGCACTAGAGCTATAACTTTATGAAAGCTCAAAAAGAAACTAAGTGGGTGTGCATCCAACTTGCTTACTCACGAAGACCTAGGGAAAATTGAGGAAGCCCATCATTGGAATGTACAAGCAAAGTTCTATAATGAAAATTCCCACTATTATATGAAAGTGATAACATAGGAGACTCTCTATCATGAAGATCATGGTGCTAGTTTGAAGCACAAGTGTAGTAAAAGGACAGTAGCATTGCCCCTTCTCTCTTTTCTCTCATTTTTTTTTATTTGGGCCTTCTCTCATTTTTTGGCCTCTTTTTTTGTCCGGAGTCTCCTCCCGACTTGTGGGGGAATCATCGTATCCATCATCCTTTCCTCACATGGGACAATGCTCTAATAATGAAAATCATCACACTTTTATTTACTTACTCAAGAATTACAACTCGATACTTAGAGCAAAATATGACTCTATATGAATGCCTCCGGTGGTGTACCGCGATGTGCAATGAATCAAGAGTGACATGTATGAAAGAATTATGAACGGTGGCTTTACCAGAAATACGATGTCAACTTCATGATCATGCAAAGCAATATGACAATCATGGAACGTGTCATAATAAACGGAACGGTGGTAAGTGGCATGGAAATATATCTCGGAATGGCTATGGAAATGCCATAATAGGTAGCTATGGTGGCTGTTTTGAGGAAGGTATATGGTGGGTTTATGGTACCGGCAAACGTTGCGCGGCACTAGAGAGGCTAGCAATCGTGGAAGGGTGAGAGTGTGTATAATCCATGGACTCAACATTAGTCATAAAGAACTCACATACTTATTGCAAAAATCTATTAGTTATCGAAACAAAGTACTATGCGTGTGCTCCTAGGGGGATAGATTGGTAGGAAAAGACCATCGTTCGTCCCCGACTGCCACTCATAAGGAAGACAATCAATAAATAAATCATGCTCCGACTTCATCACATAACGGTTCACCACACATGCATGCTACGAGAATCACAAACTTTAACACAAGTATTTCTCAAATTCACAATTACTCACTAGCATGACTCTAATATCACCATCTTCATATCTCAAAACAATCATAAGGAATCAAACTTCTCATAGTATTCAAAGCAAATTATATGAAAGTTTTTATTATATCCCTCTTGGATGCCTATCATATTAGGACTAAATTTATAACCAAAGCAAATTACCATGTCATACGTCTCCGTCGTATCTATAATTTTTGATGGTTTCATGCCAATATTATTCAACTTCCACATATTTTTGGTAACTTTTTATAGGATTTATCTGGACTAACATATTGATCCACTGCCCAGTATTAGTTCCTGTTTGTCGCATGTTTTTTGTTTTGCGGAAAATCCATATCAAACGAAGTCCAAACACGATAAAAATTTATGGAGAATTATTTTGGAATATATGTGATTTTTGGGAGGTGGAATCAACGCAAACAGGGGCCCGCAGGCCCCAAGATACACCAGGGCACGCCCCAGGCCCCAGGCTTGCGGTGATGTCTTGTGCTCACCTTATAGGTCAGTTGGGTCTCTACTTCGGGCGCAAGTAAGCTTATATCCCGAAAAATCATGTTAAAATTTCAGCGCAATCGGAGTTACGGGTCTCCCGGAATATAAGAAACGGTTTTCGGCCAGATCTGGGAAATGTGAAACAGAAGGGAATAGAGAGGGAGATCCAATCTCGGAGGGGCTCCCGCCCCTCTGCCGCCATGTAGGACATGGACCAGAGGGGAAACTATCCTCCCATCTAGGGGAGAGTCCAAGGAAGAAGAAGAAGGAGGGGGGCTCTCTCCCCTCTCTCTCGGTGGCGCCGGAGTGCCGCCGGGGCAAGGATCATGACGACGATCTACATCAACAATCTTGCTACCGTCAACACCAACTTTATCCCTCTCTATGTAGCAGTGTAACACCCCTTCTCTCCACTGTAATCTCTACTTAAACATGGTGCTCAACTCCATATATTATTTCCCAATGATATTTGGCTATCCTATGATGTTTGAGTAGATCCGTTTTGTCCTATGGGTTAATCGTGATCTTGGTTGTTATGATTGTATATTTCATTTATGGTGCTGTCCTACGGTGCCCTCCGTCTCGCGCAAACATGAGGGATCCCAGCTCTAGGGTGTTGCAATACGCTCATGATTCGCTTATGGTGGGTTGCGAGATTGACAAAAGCTTAAACCGGAGTAGGTGGGTTGTTGCGTATGGGATAAAGAGGAATTGATACTTAATGCTATGGTTGGGTTTCACGACCTTAATGATCTTTAGTAGTTGCGGATGCTTGCTAGGGGTCCAATCATAAGTGCATATGATTCAAGAAGAGAAAGTATGTCAGCTCATGCCTCTCCCTCGTATAAAATTACAAGAATGATTACCGGATCGATTGCCTAGGGACAAATGACTTTCTTATTGACAAAAGCTATCTACTTTTATTACCTTGCAAGTTATTCATAGTTTCATTATCGTAAAGTACTCGTAGTTTTATACTTGTGAAATAGTTTCATACTTGTTTTAGGTAAAGCAAATGCCAAGTGTGCGTAGAGTTGTATCGATGGTCGGTAGAACTTGAGGGAATATTTGTTCTAGCTTTAGCTCCTCATTGAGTTCGACACTCTTATTTATCGAAGAAGGCTACAAAGGATCCCCTACACTTGTGGGTTATCAAGACCTTTTTTTGGTGTCGTTGCCGGGGAGCAATAGGGTGGGGTGAATATTCTGTGATAAAAACAAAATACGAATCAGTGATACTAATGGATCTCACAAGGTTTCTATTGAGTTTTGTGTGGATGAAGTGATCAAATAGCGAGGAGGTCTTGATATGAGGAGAAGGAGGAGAGGCAAGAGCTCAAGCTTGGGGATGCCCAAGGCACCCCCAAGTAAATATCCAAGGAGACTCAAGCGTCTAAGCTTGGGGATGCCCCGGAAGGCATCCCATCTTTGTTCAACAAGTATCGGTATGTTTTCGTCTTCGTTTTGTTCATGTGATATGTGCAAATCTTGGAGCGTCTTTTGTGTTTATTTTTCACTTTTCTTTTATGCATGATTTATAGAATACTCATTGCACTTCACTTATATCTTTTGAGTATGGCTTTTGCTTCATGTGCTTCACTTATACCATTTCAAGTTTGGATTGCCTGTTTCTCTTCACATAGAAAACCGTTATTTGAAGAATGCTCTTTTGTTTCACTTATACTTATTAGAGCATGGTCTTTTGTAGAAAGAATTAAAAATCTCATGCTTTACTTATATCTATTTAGAGAGTCAACAGGAATTGGTTAATTGCATGGTTAGTCATGAAACCCTACATAAAACTTAAGGACCAGTGAATATGATATGTTTGATTCCTTGCAATAGTTTTGTGATATAGAGATGAAATATGTGGGTGGTACTAGTAAACGTTGTGGTTAGTAGAATATTGGTGTTAAGGTTTGTGTGGTTAGTAGAATATTGGTGTTAAGGTTTGTGATTCCTGAAGCATGCATATATAGTCTTTCGTTATGCTATGAAGTTGGAGCATGATTTATTATTGATTGTCTTCCTTATGAGTGGTGGTCGGGGACGAGCGATGGTCTTTTCCTACCAATCTATCCCCCTAGAGGCATGCATAGTAGTACTTTTCTTCGAGGGCTAATACAATTTTGCAATAAGTATATGAGTTATTTATGACTAATGTGAATCCAGGATTATACGCACTCTTACCTTTCCGCAATTTTCTAGCCTCTACGGTACCATGCATTGCCCTTTCTCACATCGAGAGTCGGTGCAAACTTCGCAGGTGCATCCAAACCCCCTGATATGATACACTCTATCGCACATAATCCTTATTATATCTTCCTCAAAACAGCCACCATACCTACCTATTATGGCCTTTCCATAGCCATTTCGAGATATATTGCCATGCAACTTCAACCGCTTCCATTTTGATGACTTGAGCATTCATTGTCATATTGCTTTGCATGATCATGTAGCTAACATAGTATTTGTGGCTCTGCCCCCATGCATCATTTTTTATACATGTTACTCTAGATCATTGCACATCCTGGTACACCGCCAAAGGCATTCATATAGAGTCATACTTTGTTCTAGGTATCAAGTTGTAATTTTTTTGTGTTATAAGTAAATAGAAGTGTGATGGAGACTTTGATTCCCCCACAAGTCGGGATGAGACTCCGGACAATGAGAGAAAAAAACAAAGAAAAAGAAAAAAAAATAAAAGAAAAAAATAAAGAAAAGAGAGGGAGAGAGAGAGAAACAAACAAAGAGAGAAGTGGCAGTGTTACTGTCCTTTACCACACTTGTGTAGCACCATGTTTTTCATATGGAGAGTCTCCTATGTTGTCACTTTCATATACTAGTGGGAATTTTTCATTATAGACTTAGATGCACACCCAATTAGTTTTCATACTGAGCTTTCATACACTTATAGCTCTTAGTGCATCCGTTGCATGGCAATCCCTACTCCTCACGTTGATATCAATTGATGGGCATCTCCATGGCCCGTTGGTTAGCCGCGTTGATGTGAGACCTTCTTACTTTTTTGTCTTCTCTATACTTACCCCTATCATCATACTCTATTCCACCTATAGTGCTATATCCATGGCTTGCACTCATTTATTGCGTGAGGGTTGAAAAAGATGAAGCACATTAAAAAGTATGAACCAATTGCTCGGCTTGTCATCGGGGTTGTGCATGATAAATACTTTATGTTAAGAAGACAGAGCATGACAAGACTATATGATTTTGTAGGGATAGCTTTCTTTAGCGTTGATATTTTGAAAGACACGATTGTTTGTTGGGATGCCTGAGTATTGATGTCTTTATATCAAATTATAGACTATTCCTTTGAATAACTCATGTCTTAATATTCATGCCATGATTAGATATATGATCAAGTTTATGCTAGGGGTCCAATCATAAGGGCATATGATCAAGTCAAAAATTATCTTTTTTTATCATTTACCTACTCGAGGACGAGCAAGAATTAAGCTTGGGGATGCTGATACGTCTCCGTCGTATCTATAATTTTTGATTGTTTCATGACAATATTATAAAACTTCCACATATTTTGGCAACTTTTTATATGATTTATTTGGACTAACATATTGATCCAGTGCCCAGTGCCAGTTCTTGTTTGTTGCATGTTTTTTGTTTGGCAGAAAATACATATCGAACGAAGTTCAAACGCGATAAAAATTTACGGAGAATTATTTTGGAATATATGTGATTTTTGGGAGGTGGAATCAACGCCAACGGGGGCCCACAGGCCCCAAGATACACCAGAGCGCGCCCCAGGCCCCAGGCGCGTGGTGATGTCTTGTGCTCACCTCATAGGTCGGTTGGGTCTCTACTTCGGGCGCAAGGAAGCTTATATCAGGAAAAAATCATGTTAAAATTTCAGCGCAATCGGAGTTACGGATCTCCCCGAATATAAGAAACAGTTTTCGGCCAGATCTGGGAAACGCGAAACAGAAGGGAACAGAGAGGGAGATCCAATCTCGGAGGGGCTCCCGCCCCTCTGCCGCCATGTGGGACATGTACCAGAGGGGGAACTCTCCTCCCATCCAGGTGGGAGGCTAAGGAAGAAGAAGAAGGAGGAGGGGGGCTCTCTCCCCTCTCTCCCGGTGGCGCCGGAGTGCCGCCGGGGCAAGGATCGTGATGGCAATGTACACTAACAATCTTGCTACCATCAACACCAACTTTCTCCCCCTCTATGCAGCGGTGTAACACCCCTTCTCTCTGCTGTAATCTGTACTTAAACATGGTGCTCAACTCCATATATTATTTCCCAATGATATTTGGCTATCCTATGATGTTTGAGTAGATCCATTTTGTCCTATGGGTTAATCGTGATCTTGGTTGGTATTTGTATATTTTATTTATGGTGCTGTCCTACAGTGCCCTCCATCTCGCGCAAACGTGAGGGATCCCCGTCGTAAGGTGTTGCGATACGTTCATGATTCGCTTATGGTGAGTTGCGAGAGTGACAGAAGCTTAAACCCGAGTTGGTGGGTTGTTGCGTATGGGATAAAGAGGACTTGATACTTAATGCTATGGATGGGTTTCACGACCTTAATGATCTTTAGTAGTTTCGGATGCTTGCTAGGGGTCCAATCATAAGGGCATATGATCCAAATAGAGAAAATATGTTAGCTCATGCCTCTCCCTCATATAAAATTACAAGAATGATTACCAGTACATATTATCGATTGCCCAGGGACAAATGACTTTCTTATTGACAAAAGTTATCTACTTTTATTACCTTGCAATTTATTCATAATTTTATTCTCGCAAAGTACTCATAGTTTTATTCTTGCGAAATAGTTTCGTACTTGTTTTAGGTAAAGCAAACATCAAGTGTGCGTAGAGAGTTGTATCAGTGGTCGATTGAACTTGAGGGAATATTTGTTCTACCTTTAGCTCCTCATTGGGTTCGACACCCTTATTTATCGAAGAAGGCTACAAACGATCCCCTACACTTGTGGGTTATCACCATGCTATTTAAAGACTCTCAAAATAATATAAGTGAAGCATGAGAGTTCAACAATTTCTATAAAATAAAATCACTGTCATGCTCTAAAAAGATATAAGTGAAGCACTAGAGCAAAATTTCCTAGCTCAAAAGATATAAGTGAAGCACATAGAGTATTCTAATAAATCATGATTAATGTGTGTCTCTCTCAAAAGGTGTGTACAAAAAGGATGATTGTGGCAAACTAAAAAGGAAATACTCAAATCATACAAGACACTCCAAGCAAAACACATATCATGTGGTGAATAAAAATATAGCCTCAAGTAAAGTTATCGATAGACGAAGACGAAAGAGGGGATGCATTCCGGGGGCATCCCCAAGCTTAGGCTCTTGGTTGTCCTTGAATATTACCTTGGGGTGCCTTGGGCATCCCCAAGCTTAGGCTCTTGCCACTACTTATTCCATAGTCCATCAAATTCTTACCAAAAACTTGAAAACTTCACAACATAAAACTCAACAGAAAATCTCATAAGCTCCGTTAGTATAAGAAAATAAATCATCACTTTTGGTACTGTTGTGAACTCATTCTTTATTTATATTGGCGTAATATCTACTGTACAACTTTTCCATGGTTCATACCCCCCGATACTACCCATAGATTCATCAAAATAAGCTAACAACACAAAGAAAACAGAATCTGTCAAAAACAGAACAGTCTGTAGCAATCTGGATATTACTAATACTTCGATAATTCCAAAAATTCTAAAATTTCTGGACAACCTAAGAAATTTGTTTTTTAATCTTCTTCAAAAAGAATCACTATTTTATCACGCTTCTGTTAAAAATGAGAATTCTTTTCCTGAGCGCAAAATTTCTGTTTTCAGCAAGATCAAATCAACTATCACCGTAAGCTATCCCAAAGGTCTTACTTGGCACGAACACTAATTAAAAATAGAAAACCATATATAACTAGAGGCTAGATGAATTATTTATTGAAAACAGAACCGAAAAAGGAAAAACAAAAATAAAATTGGGTTGCCTCCCAACAAGTGCTATTCTTTAAAGCCTTTTAGCTAGGCATTGATACTTTTAATGATGCTCACATGAAAGATAGCAATTGAAAAACAAAGAGAACATCATAAAACATGTGACAGACAAGTTTAAGTCTAACATGCTTCCTATGCATAGGGATTTTATAAGCAAACAAATGATTAAGACGAGCAAAAAACACCATGCAAGGAAGAAGAAAGAAACAATAGCAATCTCAACATAACGAGAGGTAATTTTGTAACATGAGAATTTATACCACATGTAGGATCATAATCAAATTCAACAATGTAACTATCACATAAAATTTTATCTTCAAGATCCACATGCATGCAAAGTTGATACTCTTCTGAAATAGTGGGATTATCATAAAATAAAGTCATGACCTCTCCGAACCCACTTTTATCAAAAATTTCGTAAGATTGAATATTCTCCAAATATGTGGCATATAAAGTGGACACTCTTCCAAACCCACTTTCAATATTATTGCAAACATTATCATCAATCTCATATTTATCATGGGGCTTAAATAAATTTTCAAGATCATAAGAAGAATCACCTTAATCATGATCATTGCAACTAGTGGACATAGCAAAACTAGCATCCCCAAGATTAGGGTTTTGCATATCACTAACACAATTGCCTTTAATAGTATTTATAATAACATCATTGCAATCATGCTTTTCATTCAAGAAACTATCAAGTATGGGCGCAATAGCAATAATCTCATATTTAACATAAGGAACTATCACTACTAGGGAAAACCCTAGCAGTAGCGCGTGTTTTGTGGCTACTAGTAGCGCGGGATGCCGCGCTACTAATAAGGCGCTACAGCTATTGCTTAGCAGTAACGCATGCCATCACGCGCTACTGCTAGTACAAATAGCTGCAGCGCTTGTTCAGTACCGCGCTACTGCTAAGTTATCTACTTGCAGCGTGTTTCCTTTCCATCGCTACTAGTATTTTTTTAATATTTTTTTTTTATTTTTAGTGTATTTATGCGCCATCATACAAATATTGGTACAATACCAGCTGTTATGAGGTTTACATCATTATGTCCATAACAGTGTATTAAATGAAGGTGGATTAGGTTCAAGTGGAGGCAATATGTGGTGCATGTCAAAAGTATACTACTAATCCAAACTTGATCTACTTTGGATTAGTAGTACTTTCGATGTGCACCACATGTTGCCTCCACTTGAATCTAATCCGCCAGCACAAGATATTTAATCATCATCATGGTCATTACCACCAACATTATTTATTTAATCACCACTAACACTAGCTAATAATAATCATCATAGTCATTACCACCAACACTAGCTATTTTATCATCATAGTAATAGTGTAGCACATCATCATCCTGAAACTCATTTCTAGCCAGCTACTCACTCCTGCTACTCACTCCTGCTGCTCTCTCTTAGGTAAAAGAACATAAAACATGTGTAGCTCTCCTCCTTGATCAAGTTGGAGCATGCAGATGAACCTGTCTCCTAATCGTGGAAGGCGCCTCTGGTTGCTGCTCCCTAGTACTTCTCTGCGCTCCCCCAACACATATTTGGTCCAGTCTTGCACTATTAAGCATCTGTCACTAATCTTGAATGCACTAAAGTAAGCTGTAGGATATCTTGGCCGTAAGTTGATAATACTCATGATACCTTTAGTCTCGATCCCATAAGGCACAACATTCATCGGGAGACCCTGTTGAAGAACATCGTATGGTAACATACTTAGCAATGAAGTTTAGCTTCAAAAATAATGTATGGAAAAGATGCAATGAGGATAAAAAGTAAAAATCTTACCATCCTTCCTAAATGGATGTGACCGTAGTTCATTACGAACACTATTGGTCGCACATTTTCAGTACTAAGATTTCTAAATGAAGGAAGAAAATTTGTCTTGACAGTATCAAGATCCTCAAGCCATGAAACATAATGACTGAGCTCCTCGCAGTTGAGTTCAGCCCCAGGACAGTATACGGTCCTGTCTACCAAGCGCTGGACATGTTTGCTTGCACGGAAATAAGCTGACAATACAAATTAGTTGTCAACTATTTTTGAATAAACAATATCAAAGACATAAATATGGTTGAGAAACTTACATAATGGTATAACTGGAGGCATTTGCACATTGACCCAGATGTCGGTATTACCTTCAATATCATCTTCCGGACGAATATCAAAGGTGATAACCATATCAGGCTCAAATGCATAAGTCTTGCATAGTGCTCGCCATGTTTTGCATCCAAAATAGGTGTAGTCGTCTGAATTGTATAACTTCGCATGGAAAATATAACCATGCTCGGTCTTCAAGTAAACTTTCTTTTCCTCCATACTATGACTGAAACCTATCTTATCCAATAGAAAAACTCTTGCATGGCAGGGGATACGCTAGTAGAATAGTAAAAAATATAAGTTGAAGCAAATGAAGCAGATGTCATGCTTAATTACGAAAAAAGACTTGTCATTGTGACTTACTGTATCCACTTCGAAGTTCTCGTCCAGCTTGATGCTGAAGCGCCTATCATCATCTAGGAAGATTCCGTCGCACAGGCCGCGCTCGTCTTCGCAGTATTTGCAAATACCGAAATCCTTCTCGTCGTCAGACATTTCCTATGTTCATAGTTAAAACATTAATTGAAAATCGATCGAAGACAACTACCAAGATACTCAACACACAAATCCGGGGCACTCGATAATTCCTACATATTCTAGAACAAGTCATGCCAAAATTCACGGAAAAATCCGGCATGACCTTTGCTAAAATAGGACATATCGAGCGCCTGAAATTTGCCGGAACGAAAATGAATCAACACTCCGGCAAAACATAGGCCACTCGAAGGTATAACCTGCAAACATGACCGGCCACTTGGATATTGAGCAACACAAGATATACATTTCAAAATATCTTATAGGACTCAAATTAGCATGCATTCAATAAGCAAAAGTAGATCATCTCATGCGTCAGTACATCGTCGAATATTATCACTAATACATCACGAATAGTGTCATACATATAACATCACTAATACAACTAAAACTCTAGCACACGACAGGTATCGGCGCGGGCGGTGGACACCCACAGAGAAGGCACCATCACGGGATCATAGCTCCAGTGAGATCCCCGGAGAACTTGCCAGGTATTGGAGAACGACCTGTGCTCCAACGCAAACAAGTAGCGACAGACGTGCGCGTCCTCCTCACTGACACGGTGACGCACCACCTCCGCGGAGTCCTCGAGCCTCTAGATCGTCACTGGCCCACGCGACCGCCACCAAACAAGGTTCGGGTCAACGATAGGCTGGCTCCTCACCAACCTGCGCCCCCCGGTAGGTAGCGCCTCCCAGTACCACCCCGGCGGAGCCCAGTCCCAGACATGGCCGATCTGGTCAAGCAGGTGTCGTCCTCCGCCGACTCGACGACGAGGATGCGGGATAGGCATCGTCCACGTCGAGGCGGGAAAAATTGCTTTAACTAAAAAATAGAAACAAGTTCTTACTAACTAGTTCTATTAATTCAACTAGTTCTTACTAAAAATAATACTATAAATAAAAATATTCTAGTACCTAATTAGTACCTAATTCTTACTAACTAATTAGTACCTAGGAACTACTTCCCTAATTACCATCTAAGTAATTAACTAACTAGCACTAAAAATAGCCTAGGGTTCATACTAACTAGCACTAAATACCTAGGGTTCATACTAAGCAAAGAAGAGGGATCAGAAGGGGAGAGAGGGATCAGAAGGGGAGAGTGCTTACAGAGGGCGGGGAGAGAGAT
>NC_057801.1:192073981-192089836 GCF_018294505.1 Triticum aestivum
CACCGAGGCGCGGCGAGGCGGGGTCGGGGGAGACGACGGCGAGACGGGGTCGGGGGAGACGGCGGTGGCGAGGCGGGGTCAGGAATTGGGGGAGGAAGCAGAGGAGAGGGAATCAGGCCGCGCGGGGGATTAGGTGAAAATAGCTTTAACTGTAGCGTGGGAAGGAAAAACGTGCTGCTGCTAAAATCCATAGTAGTAGCGCTGTCCGTAGAAGGGCGCTACTACTATACCTAGCACGCCGGGAACGGTGTGGCAATTATAGTAGTAGCGCTTTCTGCAGGGACAGCGCTACTGCTAATCTGCTAACTGTAGCACGGTTCTGCCAAACACGCTACTGCAAAGTAGCAGTAGCGCCTCATTTTAACAAGCGCTACTGGTAACATTCTGTGTATAAGGTTTTCCCTAGTAGTGTATAGCAAATTCTTCTCCACAAATATTGGCATCATGGCCATAAGAATAGCAAGCATCATGTTCATCAAGAGATATTTCAATCAAATCATCGGAATCATAATTATCTGTAGATTCATGCATATCATTATTTTTCTTCCAAAGCAATGGTCATTTTCTTAATAAATTCCTTAACATAGGCATTATGAGCATAGTTTTCATAGCAATAATTAAGTATGTCAGAATTTTCAGATTTGTATAACATCATACTTTTCAATCAAAGAAGCAACTTCATGGCACCCTTAAAAGCAACAAATTCTTCAATTTTATTCGATATCAGAGAAACTGTAAACACCCTTTTCGTAACAAGATAATATTTCATTATCGTTAAACTCACATAGGTAGGGAAGGTATTCTCAGGGTTCTTAGAGAAACTAGTAAAATCATAAATTTCACAAAGATTCCAAGCATAACACAACAAACTGTTTATTTGATTCCATAAGAGTCTCCCCTTTTCAGATAAATGATGATGCACAAAATGAGCATGCTCATCTAAAGATTTTCCCTCAACTAAACTAGTTGGGGTTTCAACACGAGCACATATGGATCGAAGATGATCAAGGTAGAAAACTTTGAGTGGATCCATATCAATAGATTTTTAGCAAGCAAAGATGCAAGCAAAATAGAAGGCACATGGAAATACAAGCAAACATAAGATCGAACGAAAGAAGGGCGAAGAAAAGGCAAATCTTTTCAAAAATCATTTTAGAAGTGGGGGAGAGGAAAACGAAAGGCGAATGGTGAATAATGTAATGCAAGAGATGACAATTTATGATGGGTACTTGGTATGTCTTGACTTGGTGTAGATCTCCCCAGCAACTGCGCCAGAAATTGGCAAGTTGACGGGAGACCAGTCTTGACTTTTGACTTGGCATAAATCTCCCCGGCAACGGCGCCAAAAATTCTTCCTGCTACATCTTAAGCTTGCGTTCGTTTTTCCCTTGAAGAGGAAAGGGTGATGCCGCAAAGTAGAGATAAGTATTTCCCTCAGTTTGAGAACCAAGGTATCAATCCAGTAGGAGACAACGCACAAGTCACCGAATACCTGCACAAACAATCAAACAAACCCGCACCCAACGCGATAAAGGGGTTGTCAATCCCTTCATGGTTACTTGCAAAAGTGAGATATGATAGAGATAGATAAATGGTAAAGTAAATATTTTTGGCATTTTTGGTTTATAGATCGGAAAGTAAAAGATTGCAAAAAGAGTAAATCGGAAACTTATATGATGGAAAATAGACCCGGGGCCATAGGTTTCACTGGAGGCTTCTCTCATGATAGCAAATAATACGGTGGGTGAACAAATTACTGCCGAGCAATTGATAGAAAAGTGCAAAGTTATGACGATATCTAAGGCAATGATCATGAATATAGGCATCACGTCCGTCTCAAGTAGACTGAAATGATTCTGCATCTACTACTATTACTCCACACATCGACCGCTATCCAGCATGCATCTAGAGTATTAAGTTCATAAAGAATGGAGTAACGCATTAAGCAAGATGACATGATGTCGAGGAATTAACTCAAGCAATATGATGAAAACCCCATCTTTTTATCCTTGATGGAAACAATACAATACGTGCCTTGCTGCCCCTACTGTCACTGGGAAAGGACACAGCAAGATTGAACCCAAAGCTAAGCACTTCTCCCATTGCAAGAAAAACCAATCTAGTTGGCCAAACCAAACCGATAGTTCGAAGAGAATTACAAAGATATAAAATCATGCTTATAAGAATTTAGAGGAGATTCAAATAATATTGATAGGTAAGCTAATCATAAATCCACAATTCATTCGATCTCGACAAACGCAAAACAAAAAAGTATTACATCGAATAGATCTCCAAGAACATCGAGGAGAACATGGTATTGGGAATCAAAGAGAGAGAAGAAGCCATCTAGTTACTAGCTATGGACCCGTAGGTCTGAGGTAAACTACTCACGCTTCATCGGAAGGGCAATAGAGTTTATGTAGAAGCCCTCCGTGATCCAATCCCCCTCCGGCAGGGTGCTAGAAAAGGTCCCTAGATGGGATCTCACGTGTACAAAAGGTTGCGGTGGTGGAAAAGTGTTTTCGTGGATGCCTCTGTTGGTTTGGGGATATTTGGGAATATATACCTGCAGGAATTAGGTCAGGAGGTGCACGAGGGGTCCACAAGGGTGGGGGCGCGCCCTACCCCCTTGGGCGCACCCTCCGTCCTTGTGGCCGCCCCGTGGCTCCTCCGACTTCATCTCCAAGTCTCCTGGTTGTCTTCTAGTCCAAGAAAATCATCGTGAATGTTTTATTCCGTTTGGACTCCGTTTGGTATTCCTTTTTTGCGATACTCAAAAACAGGGAAAATAGAGGAACCGGCACTAGGCTCTAGGTTAATAGGTTAGTCCCAAAAATAATAAAAAATAGCATATAAATGCATATAAAACATCCAAAACAGATAATATAATAGCATGGAACAATCAGAAATTATAGATACGTTGGAGACGTATCATCGTGGCACATCTTACTAAGTTGAATGACATAGCCACCCTTTTTTGCTCATGATGAGAAAATTCGCTATTATTATATCCTCAAATTATTTCTGTTCTCATTAAAGGGTGATGCTAAAGCTTGGTACAATACTCTTGCTCCTGGTTGTGTGCGTAGTCCCCAGGACATGATTTATTACTTCTTTGAAAAATATTTCCCTGCTCATAGGAAACAAGCTGCCTTACATGAAATATTTAACTTTGTGCAAATTGAAGAAGAGAGTCTCCCACAAGCTTGGGGGAGGCTTCTCCAATTGCTTAATGCTTTGCCGGATCATCCTCTTAAGAAAAATGAAATACTTGATATCTTCTATAATGGACTAACCGATGCTTCTTGGGATTTCCTAGATAGTTGTGCTGGTTGTGTTTTCAGGGAGCGAACTATTGGGCAAGCTGAAGAATTGTTGAATAACATATTGAAAAATTATGATGATTGGATTCTTCCCGAACCACCGCTTAAACCCACTCCGAAGAAGATGGGTATCTTATATCTCAGTGATATTGATGATTGGATTCTTCCCGAACCACCGCTTAAACCCACTCCGAAGAAGATGGGTATCTTATATCTCAGTGATATGTCTCCAACGTATCTATAATTTATGAAGTATTCATGCCATGTTTACAATAATTTTATATGGTTCTGGTATGATTTGCATGGAACTAACCTGGACTGACGCTGTTTTCAGCAGAACTACCGTGGTGTTGTTTTTTTATGCAAAAATCAAAGTTCTCCAAACACCACGAAACTTTTTGTGGATTTTTGATGGACCAAAAGACCGCCAATTGTCCAAAGCAGTACCTAGGGGGTGCCCCGAGGGGGCACAACCCACCAGGGCGCGCCTGGGCCTGCAGGCACGCCTCGCTGGGTTGTGCCCACCTTGGTGGCCTCCCGCACCCCCTCTTCCCTATAAATTCTGAAATGTTCCAAAACCTCTCAAGGAGACCCTAGATCAGAAGTCCTGCCTCCGCAAGCCTCTGTAGCCACCGAAAACCAATCGGGACCCCGTTCTGGCACCCTGTCGGAGGGGAGAATCATCACCGGTGGCCATCTTCATCATCCCGGCGGCCACCACGATGAGGATGGAGTAGTCCACCCTCGGGGTTGAGGGTTTGTACCAGTAGCTTTGTGTTTAATCTCTCTCTCACGCGCGATCTTGAGATGTCACAATCTTGATGTATCATGGGCTTTGTTAACATAGATGGATCATATGATGTTTCTCCCCTCTCTACTCTTGTTGTGATGAATTGAGTCTTTACCCTTTGAAGTTATGTCTTGTCGGATTGAATGTTTAGATTTGAGAACACATCATATATATCTTGCATATGAATACCTGTGGTGACAATGGGGTATTATTTTGATTCACTTGATATATGTTATGGCACTCAACTTGCGGATTCCCAAGGTGACTTTGGGGTAATCTATACATAGGGGTTGATGCATGCTTTTATTATCTTTTCTCTGTTAGAAACTTTGGGGTCTCCTTGTAGTTCTTTGTGTGGATTGAGTATTATGAATCTGAAATTGTTTGATACTTATCGTATAATTAACTCACGGGTACTCGCGGTGACATTGGGGTATCTAGGTGACATTAGAGTTAGTTGATATGTATCGTATGGTGTTATTTTAGTACGAACTCTTGACTAGATCGATCAGCAAGAATAGCTTGTTGTTATTTTAGTATGAACTCTAGGATAGATTGATTGGAAAGAATAGGTTTGAGGTGGTTTCGTACCCTACAAACAATTTCTATCTTTTGTTCTCCGCTACTAGGAACTCGGGAGTGATTCTTTACTGCACTTTGAGGGATAATCATATGATCCAACTCTGTTAGCATTGTTGAGAGATTGCACTAGTGAAAGTATGCACCCTAGGCCTCATTTTCCATTATTGCAATACCATTTCTGCTCCATTTTATCATTCACTACCTTGCTGTTTTTTATTGTTCGCACTACAAAAACTCATATCTACTATCCATACTACACTTTTATTACCATCTCTTCGCCGAACTAGTGCACCTATACAATTTGCTATTGTAATGGTTGTGTTGGGGACACAAGAGATTTCTTGTATTTGATAGCAGGGTTGCTTGAGAGAGACTATCTTCATCCGACGCCTCCCACGGATTGATAAACCTTAGGTCATCCACTTGAGGGAAAATTGCTACTATCCTACAAAACTCTACGCTTGGAGGCCCAACACGTGTCTACAAGAATAAAGTTGCATAGTAGACATCAAGCTCTTTTTTGGCGCCATTGCCGGGGAGGTGAGTGCTTGAAGGTATATCTTTAGATCTTGCAATCGAATCTTTTAGTTTCTTGTTTTATCACTAGTTCGGTTTATAAAAGAAAACTACAAAAAAAGGAATTAAGGTTGCATCATATTATTGATCATCTTTATAATGTCTTTCTTGAAAATAATGGTTCAGAAAATTGTGCTCAATTGTTAGAAGAAGAAGAAGTCAATAAAATGTTTGGCATAAATTATTTGAATGATGAGCATGATTGCAATGTTGTTATCATGAATTCTTTGAATATCCAAAATGCTAATGATGATTGCACTAGCCATGATAATGATGTCTCCTATAAGAATGTCATTTTTTGCAGATTGAATTGGGAGTTCAAAAGCACACCAAAAAGGGAAGATAGATTTTGTAAGAAGCATACATATTTAGAAACGAAAAACTTGCAAGAGAGGCTAGATGATTGTGCTGAAAGATTTAATATTTCTCACCATCCTTGCGAACTTTGCAATGAACGTGGTCATTTAAATCTCCAATGCTATTTGTTTCACGATCAAATTGTGTCCAAACATTATGATAACTTGATTACCCTTGAGCATCATAAAGAGCTTAGTCTTATTTTGGGGTATGAAGAAATGAAACGTATAACTAAGGGTATACCAAAATTTAATCTCAATAGATTTCTTGATTTTGATCTAGAGGAAATTTAAATATTTTGTGCGGAAAATTGCATTGAGAATCCTTATATTGCCAACTATCTAAAGACAAGAAAAAAATAGAGTATGAAGAGAGTACTAATGAAAGGAAAAATATTTCCCAATACCATCCTAGTGTTTGTTATGATGAATCAGGTAACGAGGAGGAGATTCCTATCCAACCAATCTCTTCAACAAGAAGCTCGAAAAAATTGATTAAACCCACACGTGAGGTGGTGAAGAAGAAAAAGAAAAGAAGAAAAAGTAGAGGTAAAAAGGTAACTCTCCCAAGTAACATTGCTCCTATCACCATTGTGCCTCATGAAAGTGGATCAAATATGTTGATGGAGGATGATGATATTGAGTATGATTCTGTGCTGCCTACTACTTGTTGTAGTGATTATGCTTGGGAAGACAATGATGTCTTTTATGATCTTGGAAATCTTTTTGCCACTTGCTTGGAAGAATATGATAATAATGTTTGTTATACTATTGGTTCCATTCATGCTATTGATAAGAATGATTATGATGGTATGCAAGACCACAAGCTTGGGGATGCTATGTTTGATGAGTATGAAATGTTTGAAGATTTATTTTCTGAAAATAATGCTTGTCCTAAGCTTGGGGATTCTTTGCATAATGAATATGATCCTTTGATTCCTTCTACTTTCGATAAGAAAATTTATTATGATGATAGCATGCTTCCTATTTATGATGATTACAATGATGAAAGTGGGTTTGGAAGAGTGTCAACTCTAGGTAGTAGCGATTCCACTATTTTGGAGGGTGTTGAAACTTATTACAATATTGATGAAAGTGGATTTGGAGAGTTCATGACTTTATTTAGTGATACATCCACTATTTTGGAAGAGTTTTCAATTGACTATGATGAGAACAAAGTTGCTACTTATGATGATTATTATGATGACATGTATGCCATAAAGAGTAATAAATTTTCTATGCTTTTGGATCATCAAAAGAATGATTTATGTGATGGTTATATGAATGAATCTATTCATGATGCTACTGAAAATTATTAGAGGAACTTATGATTCATGATGCTCTTGTTATGTTTCAATCTTTATCTTTTATGCGAGCATCATTGAACTCCTCATGCCTAGCTAAAAGGAATTAAAGAAAAGCGCTTGTTGGGAGACAACCCAACACTTTTATCTACTGTTTTTTGTTCACATGATTATGCTACTATAGTAATCATGTTTGTTTTTGTTTCAATAAAGTGTCGGGTAAAGCCTTTGGGATCATGTTGGGTGATAATTGATTTGATCTTGCTGAAAAATAGAAACTTCCGCGCTCACGAAAATAACTCTCATTTTTAACATAAGAGTGCTTTTGAGTTAATTATATTTGAAGAAGATCAATATACAAATTTCTCATGTGGTCCCAAGTTTTTCATATTTTTTGTAGTAGCATAAGTATGGTTTGAGTACAGATTACTAGAGACTGTTCTGTTTTTGACAGATTCTGTTTTGAATGCATAGTTTGCTTGTTTCCTTGTTTCTATGGCTTATATTGTTCAATATAAATTGTGGAAATGATATGCTACAGTAGGCATTGTATGGAAACAATTATGAATCTTGTCTTTGACAGTACCAAAGTGAAATGGTTTGCTCTTTATCATACTAACGTATCTCACGAAGTTCCATTAAGTTTTTTGTGATTGAAGTTTTCAAGTTTTTGATGAGATGTCGACATGAGGAGAATAATGAGTGACAAGACCCTAAGATTGGGGATGACCAAGGCACCCCAAGGTAATATTCAAGGAAGATCCAAGCAACTAAGCTTTGGGATGCCCCGGAAGGCATCCCCTCTTTCGCCTCCAACATTATCGGTAACCTCACTCGGAGCTATGTTTTCATTTGTCACATGATATGTGTTTTGCTTGGGGCATCAGTTTATTTTGTTAGGATTTGATTTCTGTTATTTAAAATAATGTTTTGCATCTTTTATTTCAATAAAAGTGTCAATGACAGCCTTTGCCATGCTTATTTTGCAAGTATACTTGTTGCTGTTTGAAAACAGAAAGTTTACCGCTGTTGCAAAAATTCCCTAGAAAAGTCAGAATGTGATAAAATGTTGAGAATATTTTGCAGAATAAGCTCTGATAAATTTTCTACAGGGTGGTATATTTTCATAACCTTTGTAATTTTAAGAAGTATTGATACCCTTGCATTCTTTACAGACTGTACTGTTTTGGCAGATTGCTGTTATGTTTACACTGTTTGCATATGTTTGCTTGTTTAATGATTCTATTTGAGGATAGAAGTATTAAATATGCAGATTTAGTATGCAATGTTGAATAATAATTTTTGTGGTTTTCTACAGTAGAGAATGATAAGGGTTTTGCATTGGTTTGTACTAACTTATATCATGAGTTCTTGTTGAGCTTTGTGTGGATGAAGTTTTTGAGATTTAGGGAAACCGTGATATGAGAGGAATTAAGGAGACACAAAATCTCAAGCTTGGGGATGCCCAAGGCATCCCAAGCTGATATTCCAAGAAGTATCAAGCATCTAAGCTTGGGGATGCCCCGGTAGGCATCCCACCTTTCTTCTTCAACAATTATCGGTTAGTATTGGTTGAGCCTAAGTTCTTACTTCTTCACATGAGTTGTGCTATGCTTGGAATGTCATTTTATTTTGCTTTGATTGTTGTTTAAATAAAATACTTAGATCTAAAACTTTTAAATAAAATAGAGTCCTCAAATAGCTACCCATTTACATAACTACTCGCTTGATCTTCACTTTTATCTTTTTGGAGTAGCTTGTCATTTACTCTTGTGCTTCACTTATATACTATGAGTAAATTGTTGAATGAATTGAATGTCATGAATTTGAGATTGTACACTCATAACATGCCGAGTGGTAGCTTCACATTGGGTTTAGAAAGTGAAATCTTTTGAATCTTGACAATCACAATATTGGTCATACAAGAAATTCATGAATGATTAGTAGAAGGAAGAGAACTTTCACATGCAAATACACTATCTTGGAAATCTTTTGTGATTGTGAGCCCCCATCAAAATATTATATGTCAAAAAATTTGACGTTGGACAAGGAAGACAACATAATGATTTATGTTTGTTCATATTCACATAGAAGTTATATTTTCATAGATCCTTCAACATGTGGTGCTTGCCCCCCATCTTTGCTAACCAAAAATTCCGCACCAAGTAGAGAGACTACTTGGGCATCCAAAAAACCCTTAAACCCAAATCTTGTTTTGAGATTCTACCATACCTACCTATGGATTGAGCAAGATCCTTCAAGTAAGTCGGTGCAATAAGGCAATAAAAATTGCTTCTAAAAGTGTTAGATCATTTAGTGTAAGAGAAAATTGAGCGGCGTACGAACTTGTGATGGCGAAGAATAAAAGCGACAGACTGCATAATAAAGGTTGCTATCACAAGGGGCAATATAATGTGACGTTATTTTGAACTAAGGGGTTGAGCATACAACCAAAAAGCGCATGGAAAACTCTACTTCCCTCTCGGAAGGGCCTATCTTTTGCTTTTATGTATTTACTTTCATGCAAGAGTCAAAGTATTTCTCTCTATTCCTTTTTATTTTTCTCTTTTGGCAAGCATCATGTGGCGAGGAAATATCTAGGCACATATATCCAGTTGGATATGGGTAGCATGAGTTATTATTGTTGACATCACCCTTGAGGTGAATACGTCGGGAGGCAAAATTATAAGCCCCTATCTTTCTATGTGTCCGGTTGAAACGTTTTGCTCATGTGTATGCGGTGAGTGTTAGCAAACATAGAAGACTATATGATGGTTGAGTATGTGGAACTCTTACTTAGACTCTGTTGAATAAGCTGAATTGCAATTGTTTGGTGACTAAGAATATAGGTTGTTGAGTTTCCAGAGAATTCATTGTTTGAACCTTAACATGTGAATTGGTTGCTACTTGGTCATGAGAAGTTCTATAAGAAAGAATTGCTATTATGATGCTAGGAAAAGTGATTGAAATTGTCATTGATCAAACTTATTGCTAGCATTCACGCTTCATAAATTATTTCTTTTATCATTTAACTACTCGAGGACGAGTAGGAATTAAGCTTGGGGATGCTGATACGTATCCAACGTATCTATAATTTATGAAGTATTCATGCCATGTTTACAATAATTTTATATGGTTTTGGTATGGTTTGCATGGAACTAACCCGGACTGATGTTGTTTTCAGCAGAACTACCGTGGTGTTGTTTTTTGTGCAGAAAACAAAGGTCTCCAAACACCGCGAAACATTTTTGTGGATTTTTTATGGACCAAAAGACCACCAATGGGCCAGAGCGGCACCTGGGGGTGCCCCGAGGGGGGCACAACCCACCAGGGCGTGCCTGGTCCCCCAGGCGCGCCCCGGTGGGTTGTGCCCACCTCAGTGGCCTCCCGCACCCCCTCTTCGCCTTATAAATTCTCAAATATTCCAAAAACCCTCGAGGAGACCCTAGATCAGAAGTTCTGCCTTCGCAAGCCTCTATGGCCACCGAAAACCAATCGGGACCCATTCAGGCACCCTGCCGGAGGGGGAGTCATCACCGGTGGCCATCTTCATCATCTCGACGGCCACCATGATGAGGAGGGAGTAGTCCACCCTCGGGGTTGAGGGTTTGTACCAGTAGATATGTGTTTAATCTCTCTCGCTCACAATCTTGAGATGTCACAATCTTGATGTATCATGGACTTTGTTAACATAGATGGATCATATGATGTTTCTCCCCTCTCTACTCTTGTTGTGATGAATTGAGTCTTTACCCTTTGAAGTTTTGTCTTGTCGGATTGAATGTTTAGATTTGAGAATACATGATATATGTCTTGCATATGAATACCTGTGGTGACAATGGGGTATTATTTTGATTCACTTGATATATGTTATGGCACTCAACTTGCGGATTCCCGAGGTGACTTTGGGGTAATCTATGTGTAGGGTTTGATACACGTTTTTATTATCTTTTCTCCAATAGAAACTTTGGGGTCTCCTTGTAGCTCTTTGTGTGGAAAGAGTATTATAAATCTGAAATTGTTTGATACTTACATATAATTAACTCACGAGTACTCGCGGTGACATTGGGGTATCTAGGTGACATTGGAGTTGGTTGATATCTATCATACTGTGTTACTTTAGTATGAACTCTTGATTAGATCGATCCGAAAGTATAGCTTGCTGTTATTTTAGTACGAACTCTAGGATAGATTGATCGAAAAGAATAGCTTTAAGGTGGTTTCGTACCCTACGAACAATTTCTATCTTTTGTTCTCCGCTAATAGGAACTCGGGAGTGATTCTTTATTGCACTTTGAGGGATAATCATATGATCCAACTATGTTAGCATTGTTGAGAGATTGCACTAGTGAAAGTATGCACCCTAGGCCTCATTTTCCATTATTGCAATACCATTTCTGCTCCATTTTATCATTCACTACCTTGCTGTTTTTTATTGTTCGCACTACAAAAACTCATATCTACTATCCATACTACACTTTTATCACCATCTCTTCGTTGAACTAGTGCACCTATACAATTTGCTATTGTATTGGGTGTGTTGGGGACACAAGAGATTTCTTGTATTTGATTGTAGGGTTGCTTGAGAGAGACTATCGTCATCCTATGCCTCCCACGGATTGGTAAACATTAGGTCATCCACTTGAGGGAAAATTGCTATTGTCCTACATAACTCTGCGCTTGGAGGCTCAACACGTGTCTACAAGAATAAAGTTGCATAGTAGACATCACTCAGTCCTGAAAATATGCAAGAGGCAAAGAAATCTATGAGAGAAAAAGGTATTAAAGCCGAGGATGTCAAAAATTTACCTCCTATTGAAGAAATACATGGGCTTGATACACCACCACCACCTAAGGTGGTAGAGGTAAATTCTCTAATGAAATTCAATGATAATGATAATACTTACAATATGCACCCTAGCCAATGCCTTTATGAGTTTGAAATTTACATTAGAAAGCAAGATCACTTCAATGCAAATGGTATGAAACAATTGAAATACAATTCCGATATGATTGCTCGCTTGAGTGACTTGTTATTTAGAATCTCAAATGATGTTAGAGGTGTAGGGAAGCATGCTTCTATGGTTCAAATCAATTGAACAAGTTGCTAAATCTCAAAGAGAGTTGTTAGATGAGATGAATAATAATATCAATGATCATGCTGTTAGAGTAATGACTAGAGGAGGTAGGATGACTCAGGAACCACTTTATCCTGAGGGACACCCAAACAGAATTGAACAAGACTCTCAAAGGGTTAACACTGATGCACATAATCCTTCTAAAAGGAAAAATAAGAAGAAAAATGATAGGACTTTGCATGCCTCTAGTGAACCTGAAGTAGAAAAAACTCCTGATAATGATAATGAAGTTTCTATCTCTGATGCTGAAACTCAATCTGGTAGCGAACATTCACCTTCTGATAATGATGAGGTTCAGGAAGATACTCAAACAAATAATAAAGAACCAGACAATGATGTTGAGATAGAACCAGCAGTTGGTCTTGATAACCCACAACCCAAGAATAAAAGATAAGATAAAAGAGACTTTGTTGCTAGGAAACACGGTAAGGAAAGAGAACCATGGGTTAGAAAATCTATGCCCTTTCCATCGAAGTCAACTAAAAAGAAAGATGAAGAAGAATTTGAACGCTTTGCTATAATGCTGAGGCTAGTCTTTTTGCGTACTCGCTTGACTGATATCTTAAAAATGCCTCCTTATGCAAAGTACATGAAAGACATCATCACCAATAAGAGAAAAATACCGGAAGCTGAAATCTCCACCATGCTTGCTAATTATAGTACCTAAAAACCTTGGAGATCCGAGAATACCAACTATACCTTGCTCCATCAACAGAAATTATGTGAAAACTCCTTTTTGTGATTTGGGAGCTGGAGTTAGTGTTATGCCTTTCTCTTTATATAAAAGACTTGATTTGAATAAACTCACACCTACTGAAATATCTTTGCAAATGGCTAACAAATCAACTGCCATACCTATCGGTATTTGTGAGGATGTGCCCGTTGTTGTTGCTAATGTTACTATTTTGACTGACTTTGTTATACTTGAGATGCCCAAGGATGACAACATGTTGATTATCCTTGGTAGACCCTTCTTGAATACCGCGGGGGTTGTTATTGATTGCAATAAAAGCAAGGTCACTTTTCATATCAATGGTAATGAGCATACAATGCACTTTCCGAAGAAACAATTCTAAGTGAATGGTATTAATGTTACTGAAAAATCTCCGACAATCACTATTTGAAGTTTTCAACTACCCTTACCTATTATCAAAAAGAAATATGAAATGCTTATTGTTGGGGATATTCATATCCCTATTGAGGTAACATAGTGTTTTACGAAAGTTCTTCGGTTTCATGCTAATGGAAAGTGGTTGTTAATAAGACTTGATCAACCTTATTAATTGATCATTTTTTAGAGGTATGAAGTTGATGAATTTAGTGAGCACTACCTTCTATCCCTACCTGTTGTTTTCTGTTTTTATTAGTTAAATAAAATAAAATGCCATGTTTTGTCTGTTTTTGGAATTTCCCGTGCAATAAAAAAATGACCCAAAAATAAAAGTTCTTAGAATGCTCTAAAAATTTAATACGATTTTTCTGAATATTGAAGAATTTTTGGTGCAAATAACATCAGAGGGAGGTGCACCAGGTGGGCACAACCCACCTGGGCATGCCAGGACCCCCAGCTGCACCCTGGTGGGTTGTGGTCCCCTCATGGGCCCTCACTTATCTCTTCATCCCACATCACCACCTACCTCCAGAAAAAAAATCACCTTTGCTCTCTCTCTCTCTCTCTCTCTCTCTCTCTCGTGTTCTTGCTCCCGAACCCACAGATTTCGATCTCTTTGCTCGAAGCTCCGTTTTTGAAAATGTTTTGGGGGATTGTTGCTTGGTATGTGACTCCTCCGTTGGTCTAATTAGTTTTTGCTTTAGTGGTCTGTATTTTGAATAATTAGTTACTATTGGTACTGCTATAGATGAGCTTGCATATTGAATTCTTAGAGTTCTAAGTAGTTTGAATGCTTGCTATGGTCTCTATGCATCCCTATGAGTAGTTGCTTTCAATCTTGTGAAGTTTTGTTGACAAAAAATTTGGGGACTAAAAATTTCAGAATTTTGTTCATAGGAAAAAATGAGTATCTTTAGGAAGTTTACTTCCAAGAAGAACTCCAAGGGAGTTATGGGGGAGTACATATTTCCACCGACATTGCATTCTTGTTCACACATTTCACTCCAGTTGTTGGTGTCCACACTTTTTCATTGTATCATCCATGTTAAATTTATTTTTCTCGCTTTCTTCTTGTGTGTTTGAAAAACTTTGAGAAAATCCAAAATTTTATTTCCTGCTTCTTTTCGGTTTTTCTTCCTAGTTCAAATTGTTGTAGTAATAAACAGAAAATCCAAAAAGATTTCCTTGATCTTCTTTTGCTTGTTGGGAGCTTTCCCATGTAAATAGTTTTTATCTTTTTTCTTTTTCTTTTTTATTTGCTTGTTCAAGAAAAACCAAAAGCTCCAAAAAAAATCAGTGTGTTTCTCTGAACTTATTTTCTTCCTATTGAGTCGTACTAAGGAGAAGACCACGATGAAAATGTTGAGTGGCTCTCATATGCAATATTATTGATCTAACAAAGAGCCCATATTACCTTGTCTTCTCCTTTTTGAATAAAATGTTTGTAGATTCCATCTTAGTTCATGGCACTCTTGCACAATTATTATTTTCATATCGTTCGGTCGTGCAAGTGAAAGGCAATAATGACGATATTTGATGAACTGGTTGTGGCAGAGAAAAACGGGTATGAACTCGAGTTGTTCTGTTTTTGTAAATATGTTTAACCTAGTACCCATGATTTAGCCTATTATGAGCAAACACGTTTGCAATGACAATTAGAGATTATAGTTTCTCATGCCATGCTTAAGTAGCTAGGAGTGGATAAAGATTTATCTTGGATGTCAACATTGCATTAAAATGATTATGATGTAGTATGATGATATGGTATCCTCCTCTGAATATTCGAGTGGCTTGACATGGCACATGTTCATGCATGTAATTGAATCAAAACCAACATAGCCCCTATGATATTTATGTTCATGGTGTTCATATCCTACTCATGCTAGTATCCAATGTTACTTATGCATAGTGCATGTTCATGACCGTTTTCTCTCTCTAGCTGGCCGCGTCTCAACCTATTTGCTAGCCTTCGCTTGTACTAAGTGGGAATTCTGCTTTTGCATCAAAAACCTTAAACCCAAGTCATTCCATATGAGTCCACCATATCTACCTATATGTGGTATTACCCTGCCATCTTAAGTAAATTTGCATGTGCCACCTCTAAAAACTTCAAATAACACTACAAAAAAAAGACACATCCGTGACATTTTGGGCCGAACGAATTTTTTTCTGTCATACATATGACACTTCTATGACGATAATTGTGACAAAACCCGGTATCATCATAGATGTGGTGGGCTCCTACTTCTATGAAAAAAATCATGACAGAAAATGGGATTTTCGTCCTGGGCGGGCCGGAGACGCAGCTGCATGACATTCTTTGGGCCGTCCATGACGGAAAAAAACCGTGGTAGAAGTGAGGGGGAGGAAAATTTCGGGGAGTTGCCGGTTACGGTGGGAGGTCGGGGGCCGAGCGATGCGCGTTTCTCTCGTACAGGTGCGAGGCGTTGGCTCTAACTGAACCCGAGCGAGGCGTTGGGCTCTAACTGAACCCGAGCGATTGCACTGCAGGCTACGCGTTACTGAACCCGAGCGATCGATCGATGGCTGTTAACTGAACCCGATGGAGCGATTCCTTCGCTACTGCTGCTAACTGAAGTCGGTCGATTGGATGAACAGTGAGCGTTGTGGGGGGGGGGTGGATGAACAGTGAGCGGTGGCGTTGCCTCTGGATG
>NC_057801.1:192090330-192110316 GCF_018294505.1 Triticum aestivum
TTCCTCCGTTTTGCGGTACGCCACACCCCTCCCGATCAACAGGACCCTTGTTTCAACCGTAGGAGGTCCATTTCCTCCGTTTTGCGGTACGCCACACCCCTCCCGATCAACAGGACCCTGTTTCGAACGTGGCCAGTCAAACACAAGGTCGTTTCCTCCGTTTTGCGGTACGCCAGGCCTCGTTTCCATCGCCTGTTCCGTCCAAGCCGGTTGGCTCCCACGCGTTCCGTTGCCTCCCGATGAACACGACGCATTCCGTTGCCTCCCCATGAACACGACGCATTTCATTGCCTCCCCATGAACACAACGACGACGCTGTTTCTCTATTCTGACCCAGCCATGTACGTATGCGTGAGTAGGCATTTGAGACCCTGCCCGTATGTACGTACGTGGCCGTATTTTCTTTCTTGCGCCTCGCCATTGTACGTACGTGTACATGCTACGTGCGCGCCTCTACTACGACACGTGTGCGCCTCTACTACGACACGTGCGCGCCTCTACATCGACAGTATGTACGTACACGTTCGCGACCAGAATGACAACAGTACGTACGCTTCGACCAGGTGGGTCCCAACTGTCAAGCACTTACTTGCCTACGAAGATGTAGCTGGTGGGTCCCAGCAGTCAGGGGGCGAATCATTTTTTTTTGCCCGGACGCACTTCCTTGCATGCGAAGATGTAGCTGGTGGGTCCCAGCAGTCAAGGGGACGAATCTTTTTTTGCCCGGACGCACTTCCTTGCGTGCGAAGATGTAGCTGGTGGGTCCCAACAGTCAGGGGGGTGAATCGTTTTTTTTTGCCCGGACGCACTTCCTTGCGTGCGAAGGTGCAGCTGGTGGGTCCCAGCAGTCAGGGGGGAAACGTTTTTTTCGCAAAATACGGTGGCCCGTCCGGTGGGTCCCCGCTGTCACGTGGAGGAATGATTATTTTCCGCGTAATAAGTAGGCACTTCCTTGATGCGGCCGTGGACCCAGTTGTCAGCCTCTCCACATACAGTCGGAAGTCATTCCTTGACCATGTTGACCACGCCGCGCCGAGAGCACCAGGGCGGTGGACGACAGCGAGGCCAAGGAAGGGGACGACTGGGAGCCGGGGAAGATGCGGCAGCGGAAGCCCGCGCGGAGAGGAGTACGAGGGTTCACTGGTTCGGCTGTGGTGTGAGGCTGCCATCGCCGCAGGGCCTGGCCAACGGTGGGAATAGTAGGGGACGGTGAGGCCTCCGCGGTAGCACATCCGGCCACAGGAAGCAGGAGCATGCGGCACGACCGGCGCTGCTTTGGGCGGCTGGAGCACGAAGACCAGAGGTTGAAGAAGCACTACGGCCGTTGGATGGACATCGTACGGTCACTGGAGCTAGAATCGTTTATATTGACTAATTTGACAAAGCCCTCCGTCCCCATCAACTAAGTAGGCCCACAAGTCGGCCTCCCACCAAGGTGGGTCCCAGCTAGCAGGGGGTATTCATTTTTTTTGTGCGTAATAAGGAGGCACTTTCGGTGGGTCCGAGCCGACAGCAGGGGGAACATTTTTTTCGCGAAATACGGTGGCCCGTCGGGTGGGTCCCAGCAGTCAGGGGTAAACGTTTATTTCACGAAATAGTGGTGGCCCGTCCGGTGGGTCCCCGCTGTCAGGTGGAGGAATAATTATTTTCCGTGTAATAAGGAGGCACTTCCTTGCGGCTGCCGTGGACCCAGCTGTCAGCCTCTTCACGTACAGTATTCTTCCGATGGAATTTGGTCGTTGACCACATTGACCACGCCGCGCCGAGAGCACCACGGCGGTGGACGACGGTGAGGCCTAGGAAGGGGACGACGCGGAGCTGGGGAAGACGCGGAAGTGGATGCCCACGCGGAGAGGAGTACGAGGGTTCACTGGTTCGGCTGCGCTGCCGTCGCCGCAGAATAACAGGGGGTGTGGGTGAGTGGAGTGGAGGGATGGCCTGGCCAGCGGTGGGAGTAGTATGGAGGCGGTGAGGCCTCCACGGTAGCACAGCCGGCCACGGGATGCAGGAGCAGGCGGCACGACCGGCGCTGCTTTGGGCGGCTGGAGCAAGAAGACCAAAGGTTGAACAAGCACTACGACCGTTGGATGGACATCGTACGGTCACTGGAGCTAGAATCGTTCATATTGACTAAGTTGACAAAGCCCTTCGTCCCCGTCAACTTAGTAGGCCCACAAGTCAGCTTCCCACCAAGGTGAATCCCAGCTAGCAGGGGGAGTATTCATTTTTTTGTGCGTAATAAAGAGGCACTTCCGGTGGGTCCGAGCTGACAACGGGGGGAACGTTTTTTTCGCGAAATACGATGGCCCGTCCGGTGGGTATCAGCAGTCAGGGGGGAAACGTTTTTTCGCGAAATAAGGTGGACCGTCCGGTGGGTCCCTGCTGTCAGGTGGAGGAATAATTATTTTGTGTGTAATAAGGAGGCACTTCCTTGCGGCCGCCGTGGACCCAGCTGTCAGCCTCTCCACGTACAGTACTCTTCTGATGGAAGTCGGTCGTTGACCACCACGCCGCGCCGAGAGCACCAGGGCGGTGGACAACGGCGACGCCTAGGAAGGGACGACACGGAGCCGGGGAAGACGCAGTAGTGGAAGTCCACACGGAGAGGAGTACGAGGGTTCACAGGTTCGGCTGCGGTGTGAGGCTGCCGTCGCCGCAGAATAACAGGGGGTGTGGGTAAGTGGAGGGATGGCCTGGCCAGCGGTGGGAGTAGTATGGCGGCGGTGAGGCCTCCGCGGCAGCACAGCCGACGACGGGAGGAAGGAGCAGGCGGCACGACCGGCGCTGCTTTGGGCGGCTGGACCAAGAAGACCAGAGGTTGAAGAAGCACTATGGCCGTTGGATGGACATCGTACGGTCACTGAAGCTAGAATCGTTTATATTGACTAAGTTGACAAAGCCCTTGGTACGCTCCAACTTAGTACGCCCACAGGTCAGCCTCCGAAACGGTGCGCCCCAGATGTCAAGGGGAGGAATCATTTTTTGGGCGGCCGAAGCTAAGAATATCCGAGATTGAAGAAGAAGCACGACATCCGTTGGATAGACATCCAACGGCCACTGCTGCTAGAACCGTGTGTTGACTATAATAAGTTGAGAAAGCCTTGCATACGCGTCAACTTATTTTTTTAGGGGACGCGTCACTTAGTAGGCCCACAAGTGTGTGGCAGAGAACTTATAGCCCATTTGCGTTTTGTAAGAATGTACAGCCCATTTTTGAATTCTAATGGAATTTACAACAGCCCATTTACAGTTTGTTAAAAGTACAGCCCATTTTCTAGCTAGGACAACGATTAATAATTTCTACCAACCGTTGAAGACAGAATTCAATAAAACTTCCCACATTTTGATGGGATCCGAAATATTTTTATCCCGAAATTTCTAGTCAGATTAAATATAAATTTGTATTACGTAAAAATCCAACGAAACATTGCACGCGCAACAATGAAAATTTAAGATTTTCAAAATCCATAAATAATATTTTATAAACTAATTTCGTGTTTGGTGCATTTTTTATAGTTACTGCCCAGTTTTTATAATTACATCCCATTTATTATTTTTAAAGCCCATTTTCCTGTTAAGCCTAATGCATCCCTCCTAGGAAAGATTTGCAGCCCAACGGGGCGGAGAATAGCAAGTTGCCTGGGTATTCCTCAAAAAGACGTATAGCTGGGCTAGCCATTTTCATCTTGAAAAAGGTAGTATCTGG
Source organism: Triticum aestivum (assembly GCF_018294505.1). Classification (NCBI taxonomy): domain Eukaryota; kingdom Viridiplantae; phylum Streptophyta; class Magnoliopsida; order Poales; family Poaceae; genus Triticum; species Triticum aestivum. Next base: position 192,094,037 of record NC_057801.1, read on the forward strand.
GCTGGATATCTGGCCTAGGGAAGACGGGCCACAGCCCGCCCAGTTAATACCCTGCTCTCCTCTGAACAACAACGAAATCATCGCCAAGAAAAACTCTGAAGTGCTCACGCCTCAAAAACACAAATACTACTCGAGCTGCTTGGTCCCAGCTATCGTCCGCACCTTGTGCAATTCTCTCGTTTATATTGACTACATAGGTTGACAATGGTGTGGGACCGTGATGTCAGGAAACCAAGAGAAAGCAAAAAATATATAGTTGTACATAATAAGGAGGCACTTGCGTACGTACGGCTATGGCCCTAGTGGGTCCCTAGTGTCATCCAGTCAAAATAAAGTCATCTCCTGAATCCTCATGTTCGTTGACCATGTTAACAATGCTCGGCACCACGGCGAGCGCAACAACTCGAAGGACAATGGAGAGGGCCTCGCGGGCCCTACGGAGGTCTGATACAGCGCCCGCTGCTCATTCAGGAAGCCAGGATCATCGGACACCTATGAGCACCTTCGAGAAACTGAGACGGCATGAAATGGTAAGGCCGCGCTTGGGAGCTCCGGTTTATTTCAAACTTGTATTAACATACAAGTGTAATTTACTCGTCATCGGAAGGCCCGAGGTCTGTAAGTAAAACCGGCGGGTTACACGTGTAATTTGAGAGACCAGTGTATATTTTACGAGCATTGCTATATGGACGACATTACCAGACGATACATGCACGACGTGCGTATCATGCCATCCATGGGCAAGGCTGAAACAGTAGCTAACAGCTGGATTAGCAACCGGCCGAGTGTCGTTCAGTGTTTTTATCGTGTGTGAAGTACTTCCGATATTTTACTAGTCGAAATCGACCAACCAAGCGCCTTCGCCCGAGACTATCTGCTTTAATTTACAAGCGTCAGTTTTACAAGCGGTTTTGGTTGGAAAACAACGATCCAATCACGTCCTAATATCATGAGTTGGTCGGAAGATCATATGGTTTCACGTCTAACCTACCCGACATGTCGTATAGGCTATGAATGAAACATCAGACGATGAACTTCTTACGCACGGAAACAACAGAAGAGGATGATCTTCTTAACAAGCAAATCACTGGCATTAGATCGACATGCAAAACAATACGAAGCATTATTCTTAGGAGGCACGGTGAACAGCTCGTGATGCCGCATGCCACAACATTCCAAGCTCAACTTTGCAATCAAACACAAGGCCTGGCATTACATAGACAATATTCAGAACAAACTCTTAACACAGGAATATATCAGCTGAGTAACTATTTACATCTAAACTGAACACAGGAATAGGAAAAAAAACACTCGACGCTGCTCACAGCAAGGGCATCCCACTCAAAAATATCAAATGCATGTCTTCTGGCTAACATCAATGAGCAAATTTTGACAAGGTTTTCCAATTCCAATATTTTAAACTAACGTCTTCTTGCTAACATCAATGAGCAAATTTTGACAAGGTTTTCCAATTCCAGTATATTAAACTAACGTCTTCTTGCTAACATCAATGAGCAAATTTTGACAAGGTTTTCCAATTCCAATATATTAAACTAACGTCTTCTTGCTAACATCAATGATTAAACTTTGACAAGCTTTTCCCATTCAAAATATGTAATGCCTATGATCGTGTCCTGTCTTAGCTTCTTGTACTTGTTTGGGCACTTTTTGCCCAGGGCACCCCACGTGTTGTTAAATTGCCAATGGTCTCTGCAGACTAGTCATGTCAACAGTGTCTAATAATACTCTATAAAGCTTCTCGATCATTCCTTCTGTAATGTACCGCATCCAGTGACTGCTTCTTTCTGCAAAGTGGAACGACCAACTGGACCCAGTAATGCAGCAGTTTGCCTTGGACACATTGGCTCGTTTTGTGCAGTTCAACTAAAATCGAAGTCGGAATAAAACCGAGCTTTAATTTTGATATCCCTGTAAGCAACAATAGGTATAAGGGAGACAATTACTGAGAAATAACGGTTGATGACTTGTCTTAATGGGAAACAAAGCAGGAGAGTAGCAATTCTCCATCAGTGTGATTCATTCATATTGACTGAGACATTATCTTAACAATGCCTTGGTTCAACATGTATAAAGAACGACAAAGCAGAAAAGTACCATTCCTAAAACAATGCAACTGATTCATTTTTAAAGAGACATTATCTTAACAATACCTTGGTTAAACATGTAGAAAGAACTACAAAGCAGGATAGTACCATTCCTAACAAGTGTTGCAGTTTTGAACTAAGATTCAGTAGTTAATTAATTCTGAGAGTGGCATTGCTTAATTTTACTAGCGGCATTAGATTAACGAAAAGCATAAACAGTTCCAGGGGAGAGTGGGCGCAACAACAATATGTGCTTCCATCTACTTATAAAGGGGGTGATGAAGAGTTTGTTGTAACAAAGCAACAAGCATCATGTCTGGGTTGGTCCCATTTTTGTTCACTACTTAATGGGAAAAGACAGCAATACAATAGCTTCAGTTCAACATTTATGTTAAACAGTACCAATACAAGTAGCACAACATCTCAAAGCACACTGCACAATCATGTGGATGAAGGCCTGTACTAACCTTTCATGAGAACACCAGGATAAAATACGAATCTTCTAACACGAATAGGAAATCCAATCTCCGTTTGTGCAGTTGCACTGAAATCAAGCAAAGTGTTTCGCGTAGCGAAGCAAAATGTCGCAATAGCAACAAGTTGAATAGATATCATGTGGTTGAGACCAAGATTTGAAACAACTCGATAGGAACACTGGAAACAAATCTCGATCTTCTTTTGTGCAGTTCCACCAAAATTAAGCAAAGTCACCGGTGTGACATTCAAGTTGAACTGCACAAAACACTCTTAAAACATAAGTGTTTCGAGTAGGGAAGCAAAATATCGCAATAGCAACAAGTTGAATCGATACCCCTGTTTTAACATAGGCAAAAAAGGAAACAATTACTTGCCGATAAAGGAGGATGAAACAAACGGTGACAGAAAGAAGCATCTAACTTATCTTGGATGGAAAACAAAGTAGGATAGTAGCATTTCTAAAACGATTGCATTGATTCATATTAACAAAGACACTCTCTTGAAACAACATTCGTTAAAAATGTAATTTACTTTTAACAGTGGCGTTGCTTCAATTTTCCGGCGGCATTCTTAGATTAACAACAGCAAAATAGCTGTATGGGACATGCTAGCACCATGTGCGTCCACACGTATAAATGGGTGATGCAGAGTATGTAGCCAAGCAGCATATCTGTGTTGGTCCCATATTTGTTCTCTTTGAACTTTTTTCCTATGTGAGGGTAGAAAATCTAGTCCTGCACAAACTACCCGACCCCCCTAGTTTCTTTCCCTTTTCAACAAAGAGATCGGTTCCTTACAGATGTGTGTACTGGGTTACCCCCTTTTTCCCTTTTCGACCAACAAAGCGGCTAGATAGCCAGTCTATACTACTTTTCCTCCCTCCTTTCCTCATTGAACCACGTCCTAGATTCATGCTCCACCCCACCGCACCTTTCTTTCCTCTTTGAACCAAGACCTAGATTCGACTACAGATCGAAAAAGATCCACATGCAGCTAGAGCAACGACGGTTTCAAAGAAACTTATACCTTAGGGTCGTCAGGATGTGGCAAGGCATGCGGCGGGAGGCCGGATCTGCCCACACTACGTACGGTAGCGAGGAAGAAGGGGTCGGTGGCCCTCCCGCACAGGCGCTGGGTGAAAGAGAACAGCGCAGCCGGCAGTGGATTGCCTCCCTCGCCGAAGGCGATAGAGTTAACGCTGCACCTCCTCCCCTTCCTGGTGCGACGGGATACGGACGCCTCCTTCACCAGCTGTGAGGGGGGAGAGAGAGACAAGAGGCCAACACAGTCTTGTTTAGATCTGGTGAAGAGATGGTGAGACTCTGTGAATATAGCAAACCCTAGCAAATGAATGCTGAGCCTCCAGCGTGTAACATATATGTATTGCGGCGAGCGTGTGGAGAGTGCAAACCCTAGCGAACAAACGCTGAGGCTCCCGCTTATATATATATACTAATGTAGTACAGACTGAGCTCCGGTGCCTTCACTCCATCTACTTTTGGCTGTATGACAGGTGAGCCAGCCACATTTTGGGCCCACCTGTCATAAACCCAAAGGCAGGTGCACTAAGTCAATGAAGCGGCGTCCATATAGTACTCTCCTGTGTATACGACTAATATATAGTGGAGTGGTTTTCCTATTCTCTCCATAACAATTGTTTTAAATTGTGTAAGTACGAAACGAAACTCTTTATTTAATGTACAGTGAAGAAAACTAGTACTACTTCCGATGAACTAACGATCCACGCCCACGCGTCCTGGTCGCACTTCCTGTCCTTCACGTGTGGTACACTACCCTCCCTTAAGTGAAGAACCAGACATGCGCCAAATTATCGGAAACGTGTGAGAGTGTGTACAAATAAAGAATTTTAATTTCAATTATCGGAAAGGTTTGAGAGTATTACAAAGTTTGACTTCAGTCAAATCTAATATGCGGAGTAAATAAAAATGGAGGGCTACTACGTCCATCCGGGTTTTTAGTCCACACCATTTTTTAAATCAAAGTTAATAGTTGGACAAATAAAATTACAGGGGAGCTGGAGACAAAGTTGTGAGAAGGCTTAGAAATCAATACAAAACTTATGCTCTTAGTACCAACGTCGATCCTTCTTCGAGGAAACATTTGGTTCATAGCCAATTGTGTGATAAAATTGCACCAACGTGAAAGACGACTGCGTCTCCAACGCAACCAAGGTGAACTGATGAAGGATATCATCTTTGTGTGTAACCAGCAAAGAGCACTGATGGAAGACAGCTTGTTTTTCATTGAAAATTGATCAGCTTCACCAGCCGACGCAACCATGAGGCGCGACCATGAGCATTGATAGGTCATCGTGGTGATGCATCATCCATTTGGCATCAAGTTTGGGCGAGGCACCTATGAAGTTCGACAAATCCTCACTGTGGTCTGTTTCTTCTCAGTAATCAAGCTCGAGGAAGGAAGAACCACGTGGCAGAGGACAGTGAGGCGGAACAACAATGGCCATCCAATTTTGTGCAGTTCCACTAAAATTGAGGAAGACATGCCCGGGTATGGAGACACGCATCACTGTTTCCAAAAATATACAAAAGGGTTAATGAAAAGTACACCAACAAACAGAAGCATCATAATTATATCTTGATGGGAACTAAACCAGGATACCCGAGAAAAAAAGCATTTCTTCATTTAACCAGTGATAGTACTACCACCATATGGACAATGACCGCACAACCACCATGTACTTTTTGTCTAAACAACATGTATACCTCCACCGAGGCATAAATCAGGACAACTTTTCGAGTGGCATTTCCTCTATAATAGTACTAGTAGGTGATGTTGGACCAGCCGACGAACCGTAGCTACTATGCATGGGGAGCTGGGGTGTAGTCACACAGAAGAAAACCCGCACGCAGCAACCTGGGGAGCTGGACCAGTACAAGAAGTTATACCTCAGGTGGGCGAGATGTCGTTTAGGCGGGCGGGCGGAATCTGCCCACACGACGGCAGCGAACAAGGGCGCGGAGGATCTTCGTCCGTGCCAGCGCCGGCTCCAGGAGGACGGTGCGCATTGGCTCCCTCCATCGCCGACGGCGACAACGTCAACGCTGCACCTCCTCACCTCTCGCAGCAGATGGTATTCGGCCGGATCTGTGACCACCGGCGAGGAGAGAGATAGACTGGACACTGTCATCTTGTTTTGATATGGAGAGGGTGAGAGAGCGAGACATGAGAAACTCTATCAAACAAAAGGCTATAATGGAGTAAAAAAATCTCTCCATAGCAGTGGTTTTAAATAGAATACGCGCATTCCCGGAAAAAAGAAACAAAAACTGGCGGACAATTTTTTAAGGGTCTGTCTAGGACACATCTAGATGTGACATAGTTATGTCACATCTAAGTTGATGTCCACTCTGTTTGTGGTCTATTTTTTTTGTCCTAGTTTTTTTGTTTCTTGTTGCTACATTATATACTCGTGGGAGCTTAGATGTGATATCCTTAAATAACATCTAGATGTGAATTAGACAAACTGATTTTCTAACGTACCAAGAAAGAAAACTCGATCAAAAACACGCCCCCGCTTCTAGGTCGCGAGAGTCGTCGCGCACACACACATAGACATAGACATGCATATCTGTGTTTACGTAAAATTCCATTTCCATCTCCATCTCCAATCATATTTGTCCAACTGGCACATTATTTACATTGTTAATTATATACGCAGCAATATTAACGTACAGTATCTCTTGTTTGCGCACGTCCGGACCGCTGCCACGGCCGGTCCTGACCAACCTGAACCCTCTTCATCACCCGCGCGTGCTTCCCGCCCAAAATGGTCAGTGCCGCATTCATGCCCGGCCAGAGCAGACGCGACCTCTCACTGGTGCCGGCATTGAAGCGGCGCACCGGCCGAGAGAGCGCCGCCTGCGCTGCTTCCGGGTGCACGCGGCTGCTCCGCATTGAAAGGTCGCAATAGCCGGCTACAACATGCATGTAAAAAGTTCTTGGGAGTTCATGCTACAGCTAGCTGTCCTCCCCCAACTCATCAATCTCTTCCAGTAGTGCTAGTAGTACTCCATGCCGCGATCCATCGACAAGCAGGCGGGAAAGTTATTGTATTCTCGGTTTGCGGTGAGTGGCATGCCGAGCGACCGTGTGGGGTCGAGCCGTGGAGGAGGGTGAGACACGAACACGACAGACGTGATTTAAACGTTGGTTTTGCTCAATGGCACGATCCAACGAAACGAAACATTGGTTTCTCTCTGTTTCCATTTTTTCTCTGGAAAAACGAAAACTTTCCACTCCATTTTCATTCCTATTCCAAGGTTGCCCCGTTACAACATTCCATCAAATACAAAGGAAAACTAACACGCATGCTGATGCATCTCAATGATTCACAGATCATAGCCAATATTTACTTCACAACAAAAGAAAAAAGTTGTGAGAGCGTGTACGAAAGAAAAACTACTGATGGGGTCACTATGACTTAAACCCTAAACCCTAAACATGATTTAATTCCCTGGCTAGGTAGAACCTGTCAAAGGAAAGACGGCTGGCACCCTCGGATCATACGATGCTTTTGTGCAGTTCCACTAAAATCGACCTGAGCATCCCTGATGGCAAAGATATTGAAGAAGTGTGATTAGAATAATAGTACTGGCACTAGTTCATGAGACATAAACTCATCACAAGTAGAAGCCGGTAGAAGTAGAGAAAGATCGACATGGAGATGGAGCTACGGCAGTGGAGCAAGCCGGCTCCAAAAGGAAGATGGATTACCTGGGACGTCGGGCTGTAGCTAGAAGGGCGGTTGGGACGCGGCATCGGCCCATACCGCGGTGACCCCCGATTGGGACGCACCGACTGTGGGTTTTCTCCCTCGTCGATGTCGACCGCGTCTATGCAGAACATTGTTCCCTTCCCCGAGCTGCGGGATCAGGCCCGTCGTTCTATGCTTGTGAAGAGAGCAACCTTAGCAAGCAGGCTTGTAGCTTAGGCTCCTACTAGTGTATATATAGTGGTTTTCTTTTTCTCTCCATATCAACCATTTTATATTGCGTACGTGTCATTCAAGAGTGAAATGATGGTTGCTTCTTCCGACTAACTTACTGTGTGATTTGACTGCTCCTTAGTGGCCCCTACACATACTCCCCCTATGTGTATGCAACAGTCACACATACACATGGACACAAAAACGCGCGTGACGCCCTAATGCATGCATGTCCGAGCACACAACGGAGCACACACGGTCACGCTAAGTGCTCAACCTACACATGCATGCACACACATACTCAGTCAGGGTGAGCTAGTGACCGTATAAACACCGGAAAATATATATATTGAGTGCAATGAGCGTATTATAAAATCCACTGACCGTATTTTTACAAATATACAGTGACAGACAGTGTATTTATCTCGTTTGAAAATAATCCATATTAACCGGACAGGAGGCAGTATGGACTAGCATTACTAGCGTGCGGTGGCTCGCAGGACAAGGAGAAACTTTTGACTAATGCAAGCTCTCCCTCGCTCAGGCGGTGGACGTGCAACAGTTAATTCGGTGTCAGATTGCCAGAAGCATACACTATACTACTAGTGCTACTATTGTTCGACTTCCCGAATAGGCGAATAGCCAAGCGCAAAGTTTACTAGTAATATAGTCTATAAAGGTACATACTATACTAGTACTAGGAACCGGATGGAGGAGCGTCTGCACTCTTATTATAATTTTAAAATGTGATAAAGCAATCTTCAACACATTTTGTTCTCTTCGAGGGTTCTCACATGTGATAATGGAAGTTGATTGCATGGAACACTCGCCACAATTATCGCTTAATTCTGGCTCATATCCTGTTACAAATAGTAGCGCTCAGTAATATTTCCTCTTTTTTTGTTATTCAGCATGTAAACAGGTCAGCAAACCTTGCGGCGCATCTTCATGTGAACTGTGCTTGCTGCACTTTGAATGTGGCCGAGAGCTGGCTTGATGAAACACCTCGCTTCCTACTTCTTTTTTTGCGGGGTACCTCGCTTCCTAGTGACCAGTGTCTTGGCTGATCGTCCTAAGAATGATTATATATGAATAAAGCTCTCTCATTTACCCGTAAAAAAGATTAAACCATATTAACCGGAAAGGAGGGAGTATGGACCAGCACTACTTTTTGGTGTGTCCCGTCAACTCGCAGAACGAGGAGAAGCTTGCAGGATAAGGTGAAGCTCGCTTACACCTTTCGACTAATGCAACCTACCCTCGGTGGACATGCATCAGCCCATGCGGTGTCAGATTGTCAGAGGTATACACTGTAGTACCCAACATGCGGAGTACCATCATTGTTTGACTTCACGAAGAGGCGAAGAGCCAAGCGCAGTAGTACGAGTAGTACTACTACTAGAACCGCATGCTGGAGCGTTTGTACTCTTATTTCTTTTTATCTCTGATAAAGTACACATTTATTCCGGAGAAGGGCGGAAAACGGCAGCCCAACATGTAATGAATGATATCGATCAACCAACCATGCTCGAATATATCTTGGCCTCCATGCGAACCCGTCTGTGTGTTCTCGCTCCTCGTCTCTCTCAAGGAACGGCGGGTTGGCTCTTTGCCGTCAATTGAGATCGGTTTGCTCACACTCCTGTCCCACATGTCAGTGATATGCCAAGAGGAGGTGCATTGACCGACTGGCCATACGCGTACTTGGTTTTGAACCTTCATACTACTCCTCCCTCCGTCACAGTTTACATGGCGCGCTTCATTATGATGCATTTCTCTCAATGCATTTCCACCACCAGAGAGACTTTAGACGCGTTTGGTTTAATGCTCAATTAATTAGGGCGTGGTAACCGCAATCAAGTCCACAATTTTCTCTCCATGTAACTACGGAGTGGAGTAAGTGCATGCATGTGTGTACCCGGGGTGGAAGCACTGCATGCATGTGTGTACGCATTATTCCCTCTAGTAACAGACGCCGTGCTATAACTACCAATGCTATTTTTCAGGCTGATCGCTAGTCGCCTTGGTCCCACAGATCTTTTTTCTTTTTTATGAAGCGCGATGTATAAACAGTGACGGATGGAGTAGTATGAGTGGATTCAAAGAAGAGCGTATTGATGGTTGCTTCTTCAGAGCAACTTATAGTGGGAAAGGTGGGGCTTATGATTTGACTGCTGATTAGTCACTATTAATGCGGCGCAACGACCGAGCTGAGTCTCCCATCCGGTTGTGCACTACCCCCTCGGTTCTTAAATATACTCCAGAGTATATTTGTCTTTCTAGAGATTTCAACGAGTGACTACTCAAATATTTGTCTTTTTAGAGATTTCAAATGGACTGGCACATACGGATGTATATACACATTTTAGAGTGTAGATTCTCTCATTTTGCTCCGTATGTAGTCACTTGTTGAAATCTCTACAAAGACGAATAGAATATTTAGGAACAAAAGGAGTACACATACAAAGCAAAATGAGTGAATCTACACTCTAAAATATGCCCGTTTGAAATTTGTAAAAAGACAAATATTTAGGAATGAAGGAGTATAATTTTGTGCATGGCACATGGACCCAGATGATGAAGAGGCTTCTGGCAATGCTATCAAGCTTCCATCATTTGTTTACATAATTGACGTACTATACAAATAATTTTCCAGCGAGACATGAAATTGTACAATGGTGTGAGCTTTCAGCTTCTGTTTCGTGTGTCTTGCCATCGATGCTCTTTCGGAAACAATAAAAAACTAACTTCCTTGCTAATGCATGTCAATTATTAGCATATCAGAGCTAATAATTACATCACAACTGAAGACAGAGTTGTGAAAAGGTGTTAAATTAAAATTGATCCATGCTTTCATTGGCAGCAACGTCCCCCCAGCTCTGTCTAAATCAACAAGGCATGTTGGGAAAAAAAGTAGCTGTCTGGAGCATGCAACATTCCGATCATTTTGTGCAGTTCCACTAAAATAGAGCTGAGCGTCCCTGTTCCAAAGATATTAAGTGTGATTACGATAATAGAGGGCTGTTGATGAAACAATAAACACATAAATAGAAGCCGGTCACCTTTGCAGTCTTTCTTAAGACTAACTAGTTGGAGAAGATTAGGCTCGGAGTTGGATGAGGAGGATAGAGCAAAACCAATCTCCCTTTGTGCAGTCGCACTGAAATGTAGAGACGTTGCCCATGTGACATTTTAGTACAACTCCACAAAACACTCTTAAGAAAAAAGTGATTTGTGCAGTTCACCAAAAGGTCGCAATAGCAACGAGGTGAAATGGATAGCCCTATTTGCAAAAAATAGGTAGAAAGGAAACAATTACTGGCCAATAACAGTTGATGACACATGCGACGACAAAAAAGAAGCATATTCCTTGTCCTAAGGGAAGATAACAACACGGTTGTGTTTGTCTAAAACGGTGTGAGGACGAGAATGCAATATGGAAAGTACGTTGGACGAGCTACGTTTTGGGCAAAGAACTATGGAAGATCCACATGCAGTGACGTGGGAAGACGGGCAGTGGAGCAAGGCCGAAGGGGATACCTGGAGGTCGTCGGGATGTAACTAGGTGAGCAGCGGCGGGCGGAATCTGCGAGCAGGTGGCGTAGGCCCTGCCGCGCCGGAGCTTGGTCAGAGAGAATGGCGTGTACCGCGGATCGGGACGTGCTGCCTCGGCACCGTCGAACGGAGAAACAATGCACTTCCTCCCTTTCCCCCGGCGGACGGGTTACGGCCGGATCAGTGACCAACGGTGAGAGAGAGAGAGAGGCCACCGCACTCCCTTTCCCTCGGCGGACGGGATGCGGCCGGATCAGTGACCAACGATGAGAGAGAGAGGCCACCACAGCCTTGTGTGAGATACTCTGAAGAGCGACAAACCAGGCACACAAGGCTCCATTGTATATAGTGAGCGGACTACCTTTTTCTCCATAAAAATCATTTTATATTCTGTGTACGTTCCATTGAGCGCTATAACTTTATTTAAAAATAACGCGGCAACACGTCAAGTCGAACTTTGTTTTGTGTAGGCGTGGTACACGACCTCCCTAGGTAAACAACCGCTACAGGCTTTCAAATTAGCACGTGGGCTGCCATTTCGTAAAGAAATGAGCTCCACCGTGTACCCGCGCGGGTGTGGCTGGGCACAAAGCGTGAGTACATGCACGGTGCACCTATTCTCTTCTTGTATACGTACACCACCTACGTGGGGTTGTGTGAGAGAGATACAAACCTAGAGAGATATAGTGTGTGGGTTCTTGGAGTTTTTTTTGGGGGGGGAGGGGTTCAATCAAAAAATGTAACATATGCAATGTGTGTGAAATAGAGTCTTGGATATAACATATATATAGAGGGGGCGATCCACGAGAAGAAAGTGGAGGTATCACCGGCTTGAGGTGTCCATAAAATCGAAAAGAGGGATGATGTGTGTGTGTGTGTGCGCACGCGATCGATAAAGAGTGCCATCGAATTTGTGTGTGCCCACGTCAAAGATATAGAGTGGCTGGCCTACTGGAACGTGAGAGGGAACATGTGCAGTTTGTCTCTGTGGCATGGATACCTACCTGCAACGCTCGACTATCGGTGTGTGGTGGGGGAAGAGGGAGGCCCAATTAACTATAGAGGTACAATGGCTGGTATATGTGTGGAGGAGGAGAGAGGCCTACCTCATGTATTAAGCAGATCGATCTGCCTCATGTATTAAGGGAGATCGATCGGCATCCATGCATATGTGCAGGAGAGGAATAAGGTTGGGAGAGAGACAAAGCTAGAGTGTTGGAGGGGGTGGTAGTGGAGTTGCTTCTAACAAATGGTGGGATAGGCTTGCTAGACAAACGGAGGGCACGACCGCAATATCAATAAGAGAGGAGATGGTTGCTTGTTGTCTATGCACGTGCGTGTGAGAGACGGGTCAGGAGGCATGCACGAATGATGAGGGTGGACGATGTGGCTGTGGTAAGCAGACATAACTACATAGGAAGATCAATCGCCCTTTGTTACAGAAAGGAGAGACATAACTTGTGAGGTACGTCGATCGATGGGGGGGTAGTTAAAGTCGATCCAGGTATATGTTGGGAGATCGATCGGTATACATGCATGTGTGTGTTAGAAGCAAACGAGGCACGAGGAGAAGGATAGAGATAGAGGGATGCATGTAGGAGGTGGTACGAGAGGCATACTATATCGAGCGGGGAGGAGTGTGTGAGTACGAGAACGATGAAAAGAGTGGTGGGAGTGAGGCATGGACAGTGACAAGAGAAGAGGGGAAGCTTGTGTTTGTGCTAGGCACACCTGGCTAGAGAGGCATATCGATCGATGTGTGCCATAAAGAAGGAGCTGGGGGCCTACACACACCGTGGGCGAACGACCTAAAGTGAAAAGACGAATTTGTGCGATGGATCTAGAGAATGCTGAGGGAGGGTGAGAGGGATGCGGGCGTGTGCATGCACAAGAGAAAGTTAGCGCTAGCTACAAAGATAAGAGGGTTGTGTGGGTGTAAAAGACGAATACAGATCATATATACTTCATTATAAAAAGCAAATTCAGATATTTGAAGAATTTATCATAGTGTTTTAAATCGACGCATGTGTGAATATATATAACGGTGATACACATGGTGTGTTTATGAACATGTTATACTACATTTAATATATTTTATCTCTACTCTTATAAAAAACGGAGTTCCTGATGATGGTGTGCCTGCCATCCTGCATTATAGGCCGTCCGATTTATGTCTGGCGGATAGCAAGGAAACTATGATGGTTGAAGTTGGCAAAAATCATGATTGTAGATTCTTATTGAAATAGAGAAACGAATTCAAATTTAGTTCGAGTTGCAGCAGTAGTATAGACATTTGGAATGCACTAAAATGTTGGTATGAGTAGGTTACATGCATTATACTCCCTCCTTCCATCTATATAGGGCGTAATGAGATTTTTAAGACCGCCTTTGACTATTGACAAGACTAATAGTACATGACATACACAATGTGAAAATTATATCATTGAAAGAACCTTTCACAGACGAAGTTAACGGTGTGCTTTGTGTAAGTTGCATGTCATATATCACTGCTCTAATATTTGGTCAAAGTTAGCATCAAAAAACGCATTAGGCCCTATATAGATGGAAGGAGGGAGTAGCTTTGAATAGCATTTGTATAGTAAAACGGGGCAAGAATCTCTCTTTGTGTGGTGTGAATAGTTTTATTTTTTTTCGTTTTCTTTTTGGTTGAGGGAAGTGCGAATTGATTTGGTACGTACAAGTACAATATTACTACACGTTAGGCTTGTCCCTAAAATTTAACCCACGTCTTGTTATATCCCGAAAATTCAGATATCATGCTCCCAAAACTGGCGCCTTCACAACCCACGCCTTGCTGTCCTGAAATTACAACGCGCGCGAAAACTCCCTCCAGCTGCCAAATCCCGACACGCAAAATCCCCCTTCTAACCCTGAGCCAAAAGGGCCACTACTTCAAATCGGTGGGGGTACTTTTGTAACACACCCTACATTTTGGACAAGCGTGTCCCTAGGTCATGCTTCACCCCCTCCCATCGCCCCCTTTTCGCCATTCGAAATCCCAGGCCGCCATAACCTCTCCGCTCCAGCCGCGAAACCCCACCCTCCTTTGTCCGCCACGTCACCGCTGCCCAGCCGAAGCCTCTTCCCCGACAACGTCGTCCACCGCAACAACTCGACGTCCCTCGTCCACCTCCCTGGATGAGGATCCGTCGTCCATCTCGCCGTCCCGCCGATTCAGCCGCCCCGTTCTCCACCTCCAAGGAGCTGCTCCGACAATCACCTCGTTTATCGCGGCTGCTCCATCCCCACAGTGCTGCCTTAACCTGCTCCACCGGAACCGCAGCATCCTCACGGACTCCTCGGACGAAGCCGAGGCCTACTCGGCGCCACCAAAGAGGTTGTACACTCATCGCATCGCACCTTCTCCTTAACTCGACCTCCCGGCACCGACGGTGCTCCATCCCGCACCCTCATGGAGCGGCTACCTTGAAGCTGGCGCCGCGGGCGACATCTCCACGGCGGCTCTCCCCCAGTGCAAGGCCCCTTCGGCGGCGGCTTCCATACCAGCCGGATCTGCTGCTGCTCCGGCTCTCGCTCGCTCACTCGCCCTCCTGCTGCTGATCCGGCTCTCGCTCGATCGCTCGCTCGCCCAGCTGTTGCTGCTGCTCTCCCCCTCGCTCGTGCTGCTGCTCTGCTCTGATTAAGCCACACTTCAGTCGATTGAATCGACTTTTGGGTCAGTAGATTTTCAGGGGTTGGGGGGCTCGCCGGAGTTAAGGAAGAACCACTCGCAGCGGGGACGGGGGCTCGCCGGAGAGGTACCCCACTATCTATCTTAGGGTTCAGGGTGGGGTGGGGGGCCTAGAGGGCTGGCCGGGACGGCAGTGGCGAGTTGTTTCGGGGCGGCGAGGCGGCGCTAGGGCCGGCGGTTCGGCCGGTGGTGGCTGGCGGCTCTGGGGGGTGCAGGTTGAAGATGAACTGCAGGCCCTCCCTAAACTACATGTCAAGTGCCTCTCTGCTACCATTGCGTTTAGTTTCGACAGTAGCATTCAGATTCCATAGTTAATTTTAGTTTCGACAGTTAAGTTCAGAGTCAACAGTTTTTACCTCATCTGTTGTAGTCGGGTGGTTTTTGGTGATGTTAATTTTACATCCATTTTACATCATCTATTGGAGATGCTATTAGAATCCCACTTGAGATTGACGATGTCTGTCTTGTGCTACTTCAGCCTTGACGTCTTACAGTTCACCGGAGCTTCTCCAACGACAGAACGATCCATCACAACAGAGCCGTGCCCTGGACGCCGTCTACAGATTCCTCAGATCTTCCTCCACACCTCCGACAGCCACCTCTGCCTCAACTGCTTCAGCGACACAGCTACGGCAAAGAGGTTGTACGCTTGTTGCATCACTTATTACTAAAGGGATAATTAGATTTATGCCCCTAGTTGTGTCCCACTTGTTTGTTTTACCCCTAATTCCCAAAAGTCACCGGTTCTGTCCAAGTCACTTTGCTCCTCTTATGTTTTTAACCTTTGTAACATCCCAAATTTTCAATTTGGAATGTTATACATAGATCATTCTTGCATATCATATTTTTGTTGCATTGTTGGCTTGATCCTACAAATTCTACGCAACTCAAGGACCCACGGAGAGAGTTGGGAATTTCGTTATTTTCATATTTGAGTTTTTCTCAAATTTTGAAAATAGGATCGTTTGGTTTTATTTATTTTACCTTCAATTATTTCTACTACCAAAGTTTCAGAGAGGGAATAATATGACTATCCCAAAATAAAGAAATAATGAAGATTTAATAAAAAAATCAAATAAGATTTATTTTGGGAGTTTTCGCCTTTTAATTTGAATTTAGGAAAAATACGCGTTTTTCAAAATTTCATTTAGGCCCCAAATAAATGTTCATCTTGTCCGGTTTGATTTTAGAAGCCGGAGAAAATTTATTTCGGGAATTTTGGAGTCCGTTTAGTATTTCTTTTTATTTTTCTTCTGCGCAGAATTATTTAAAAAAACGCGCAACCGCCTTACGGGCCGTGCCCGAGCGGGACTCCGCTCGGGGGGGGGGGCACTATAAATAGCGCCGCCCCGGCCCAGCCGCCCAACCCCGCCAGCCCGCGCCGCCGCAAGCCCACGCCGCCGCCGGCGGCCCACACCGCAAACCCTAACCCTAACCGCGCCGCCCGCCCGATCCGCCGCCGCCG
>NC_057801.1:192110768-192118729 GCF_018294505.1 Triticum aestivum
CGGACCCCGCCGGAGCCGCCGCCGTCGAGGTTCGCCGCCGCCTCGATCCGCGTGCCGCCGTTTTTTTAAAACCGGGCGGTTTTATTACGGGTCTTTTCGGGTTTTTTTTAGTTTCGTTTTTATTTAGTTTTCGGTTTTTTCCAGTTTAGGTTAATTAGCGGACGTTCGTCCGTTAGTTCATTTTCACGAACGCTTTCGTCAGATCCGTTTAGTTAACGAACGTTCGTTCGTTAACCCGTTCGTCGTTTTTTTTCTTTTTCTCGGATTTAATCCGCGATTTTTCTGATCGCGATTCCTGATCTAATTTTCGTTTTAGTATAACTTTTCGCTCGTTTATCAGAATCAGGCGATTCAAGCGCCTGGAGTTTCGTCTCGAAACCCTCTTTCTGAATAATCTACTTAAACAAGTTCTTGCTTCTGTAAAATTTGACTTAGATCCAGATTAGTAGAACGAAGCTGTTTCTTTCGCCGTTTGACTTTCGTTGTTTGATTTGTTTCTTTTTGCAAACCGGAGTTCTTAAGTTGAACATTTTGGTTGGATCTTTTATTCGAGTTTTACCTGTGCATTAGATGAGTACTTATTGTATGCTTGTTTGTTTGTCTGCGATAGAATACCCGGAGTGCGCCGCCTGTTACTTCGAGTCTCTAGGTTTCGCGGATCATCAGCAAGGCAAGTAACACTTGATCATACCTTTCTACTACCCAGTTTTTATGCATTAGATCTATCCTCCAGACAATTGCATGATTAGGATCTAATTAAATTGTGGGATGGGAATGTAGTTGAGGTAGTACCTATTACCTGTTTTATTATCAAACCTTTGGGAGTTACTTCTACGTTTGCTTATTATGCCATGCTATGCTAGTAGACGTGGATTGGGTGAGTGAATCCATGATAGATGTGAGATTGTTAATTAATGGTTTATTTAAGGTGGCAACTTAAACACACATCTGCGTGGATTGAGGCACCTGTTTTTTAGCAGGACTTGTCTGTATTTCTTCGGACCGCCACCCAGGCTCAAAGGGATCATGAGATTATTCAAACTAGAAACTTACGTGTGCAGCCACAAGCCATTATGGGCTCTGGCATAGTTGACTAAGTTGTGCGAACTCTTACGGGTAGACTAGCAGATGTAGGGGAAAGTAGGTGTACCGGTCTACCCACATGTAAGGTGCTAGTGCTTCCGAAAGACTATGTCTCGGTCATCCGTTTCTCAAACATCATGTAGTGCGAGGAATCAAACGGAGACGATCGAGTCTTGTGGGGAAAAGTGCGCAAACCTCTGCAGAGTGTATAAACTAATCATGGTGAGCCGTGTCCCCGGTTATGGACGTTTTGAGTATCTAGTACTTGATTATCCTGTGAATCTCATCATATTACTTCTAAATTAATATTGTTGGGTTTAATGAGTACTTTTTAATTGGGATTGAGAATGCTGTCAA
Source organism: Triticum aestivum (assembly GCF_018294505.1). Classification (NCBI taxonomy): domain Eukaryota; kingdom Viridiplantae; phylum Streptophyta; class Magnoliopsida; order Poales; family Poaceae; genus Triticum; species Triticum aestivum. The sequence continues at coordinate 192,112,209 of NC_057801.1, forward strand.
CCATTCTCAATGTTTAACAACCACCATGATAGTTAAATAAATTTATTCCTTTGCAGTAGGGAAAAATTGGCTTTATACAAAACTGTAACCATAGAGCTTTACCACCAGCCAAATATGCATGTAGTATAGCCTATCTCCATTGTTATTCTCTATGTGTTACATTGCCAGCATATTCCATGTGCTGACCCATTTTCGGGCTGCAACGTTTCATGTTGCAGACTTTTCAGACGACGAGTAAGGTGCTTTTAGGTCGTGGTTCTATACTCAGTGATGCCGTTGGAGTTGATGGACTCGCTTATCTTCCATGCCTTCCGCTGTTATCGTTTTTAGATGGCCTTAAGCCATATTTATTTCAATAAGTTCTCTTTTGAGACATTCAATGTAATAAGTGTGTGATTGCTACTCTGTTATAAATCCTCCAAGTACTGTGTGGTGTTAGCATTACTGATCCAGGGATGACACTGAGAACAGAGATCGGACTTTTTGAGGTCTGGTCGCTACAAGGTGGTATCAGAGCACACGCTGACTGTAGGACACGGCCACTAAGCTTAAGCCCTAGATCACTACTCTTTCTTCTCATTTCTGACTCCTCATCTTTTCTATTCTTTAGGATGGCAGATGCAAGGATCAAGTTCGCGCAACCAGATGAGAATTCACCTTTTGGATATCACTTGAAGGAAGCCACTAGATACTTAAACATAGGAGTACCAAGCTTCACTGGGATTTTCAACGCCACTTTACCCGAAGAGGAGCGCTGGAGGATTCAAGTCTACATTCCAGGAAGGACGTTTGCACCAGTCACGAAGCCAATAGAGTTTACCTTTGATGTACCAACATGGAACCTAGGAAAGAGCATGGCAGCTCACATCGCCATGGGACGAATTGGAGAAGTTTACTACAACGATCTCAAGAATACCATCTACCAGATTTGTGGGCGCCGAGATGAGCATTGGGAGATGATCACCACTAGGAAGGACAGATCAATCGCAGCTTATATTCAGGAGTTAAACCAACACATCCGACGCCAGGAGAATCAGATGTGCGCAGATATGGAGGAACTACAGAAAGCTATGACCAGGATCAAGGAGCTAGAAGTAGAACTCAAGGCTACGCGTAAAGACTATATGGAAGAAATCGTCGCTCTAGTAAGACAGAACAGTGACCTTAAGGAGAAGATTGGAGTATTCATGGGAGGATCAGCACCCAGAGGAGAAGAGGATGAACCTACATGTCCAGATAATTATATCATCATCGACGACACCGACTCGGATCCCGACGACAACGATGATGACTATGTTGATGAAGCTGGAGCAGATATCATGGAATCTGCATCGGAGCAGTTTTTCTAGTTGACCACCATAACAGTAGTAGAATTTTCCACCATTTAATTAGTTTTAATCCAAGCACTTTTGTAACGATAGTTAGACCGTTGTATGTCCTTGTTTGAATTGATTGGAATGATAATGTGTGTGTTTGCCTCATGTGCATTTGGGTAGTGTTATCTCACTAGACCTCATTCTATTCTTAACTCTTCCTTTAAACCCTCAGATGCCTCCGAGACGCGACCCCGAGTTTGTTTTCCCGCCAGAAATCACCTAGTTGATTCAGCAGCAGAATACCTTGATTCAAACAATGGTACAGAACCAAGGCAACAACAACAACAACCCACCACCACCACCACCTGTTGACCATCTGGCACGTTTCTTAAGGTTGAATCCGCCGGTGTTTTCCAGTAGCACCGAGCCGATAGTAGGAGATGATTGGCTCCATAAGATAGGGAGGGAGTTGACCACTGCAGGATGCACAGATGGAGAAAAGGTGAAGTTTGCCGCACATCAGCTTGATGGACCCGCAGCAGCATGGTGGGAGAATTTTACAGCCACTTACCCTGTAGACACTGTCACATGGAATCAGTTTCAGCAAGCATTTCGTACTGCTCATGTTTCAGCAGGAGCTATGGCCATGAAGAAGCGTGAGTTTCACAACTTACTCCAAGGAGGACGGACAGTTGGCCAGTATGTGGATGATTTTAGTAAGCTAGCACGTTATGCCCCAGATGACGTTGCTACGGATGCAGCTAAGCAGGAGAAGTTTCTAGAAGGACTGAATGATGAGCTGAGCATGCAGTTGATGGTAGCCACTTTCAATAACTACCAGGAGTTAGTAGACCGTGCTCTTATGATTGAAGGGAAGTAGCAGCAGATTGATAATCGTAAGAGGAAGTATGCACAGGGGAAGTACAATTCTGGAGCTCAGCAGAAGCCACGCTTTACCCCAAAGTCAGGAGGACATTTTCAGCATACTCACGGAGGAGGCAGATCGCACAATCATCATGGCACCAAGAATGGAAACGGGAATGGAGGAAGCAATGGACAAAGCCGCACCAACCCGTAAACACCATCCAAGGTAGACCTGAGCCATATCACTTGTTATAAGTGCCGTAAGACGGGGCATTATGCAAATGACTGCCCTGAAGCCCAAAATGGAAATGGCAATGGAAGCACAGGAAAGAAGACGAACCCTTTCAACAGGGGGCAAGTGAACCACGTTACCGTGGAGGAGGTTGAAGCTCAGCCAGACGCAGTAATAGGTAAGTTTTTGGTTAAGGCATTACTGCAGTTGTTCTTTTCGATACTGGTGCATCGCATTCATACATATCAAGGGGATTTGTGAATAAGTTTAGCCTGCCCACTAAGACTCTTAAGACACCCATGCTAGTAAGTTCACCGGGAGCTGAGTTTATGGTCAGTCAAGGATGCTTTCAGGTGCCGTTGAGTATAGGAAGGCATGTTTTCCCCACGGATTTGATTATATTGGAATCCCAAGGATTGGATGTAATTCTTGGTATGGATTGGCTGTCGATGTATGGAGGAAACATTGATTGCGCCAGTAAGACAATTTTGCTTACTACACCAGAAGGGATAAGGATCAAGTATGTATCACGGCATGAGCCGAGAAGAGCACATGTAAATTCCTTATCAGGAGTTGTGCAGGAGGAAGTACCAATGGTAAGGGATTTCCCCGATGTATTTCCAGAAGAGTTGCCAGGCATGCCACCAGATAGAGACATTGAGTTCATAATTGAACTACTGTCGGGCACTGGGCCGATATCCAAGAGACCGTACAGGATGCCAGCCCAAGATTTGGAGGAAATTAAGAAGTAGATTAAGGAGTTGTTGGACAAAGGTTTTATTCGCCCAAGTTCTTCGCCTTGGGGATCGCCAGTACTTCTGGTGGAGAAGAAGGATGGATCTTTAAGAATGGTTGTTGATTATCGCGGATTGAATGAAGTAACAATCAAGAACAAGTACCCACTACCAATGATCAATGATCTGTTTGATCGGTTGCAAGGAGCTAAGGTGTTTTCCAAGATCGATTTGCGATCAGGGTACCATCAGTTGAAGATTCGGGAGCAAGATATACCGAAGACGGCTTTTACCACCAGGTATGGGCTGTATGAGTATACCGTTATGTCATTTGGTCTGACTAACGCCCCAGCCTATTTTATAAACATGATGAACAAGGTGTTTATGGAGTTTTTGGATAAGTTCGTCGTGGTGTTCATTGATGATATTTTGGTTTACTCGAAGAATGAAGAGGAACACAAGGAGCACTTGCGTTTAGTACTCGAGAAGCTCAGGGAACATCAGCTATACGCCAAGTTCAGCAAGTGTGAGTTTTGGTTGAAGGAAGTTGGATTTCTCGGACATGTTATATCCGGAGAAGGTATCGCGGTAGACCCCACTAAAGTTGTCACCGTGACAAACTGGGAAGCACCAACCACAGTTGGAGAGATCAGGAGTTTCCTTGGACTCGCAGGATACTACCGGAGATTCATTGAAAATTTCTCGAAGATTGCAAAGCCTATGACAGAGTTGTTGAAGAAGGATACTAAGTTCATTTGGACTGAGGAGTGTGAGGCTAGTTTCCAAGAATTGAAGAAACGTTTGGTTACCTCACCAGTGTTGATTCTGCCAGATCAGACTAAGGATTATGAAGTGTATTGTGACGCTTCACGACGAGGACTTGGAGCAGTGCTTATGCAGGAGGGAAGAGTTGTTTCGTATGCTTCACGACAGCTTAAGCCCCATGAGTTGAATTATGCTACTCATGATTGGGAGTTAGCAGCCGTAGTGCATGCACTGAAAATGTGGAGACATTTTCTCATTGGAAATCATTGTGAGTTGTACACTGATCACAAGAGTTTGAAGTACATCTTCACGCAGAAGGAGTTAAATCTCAGGCAGAGAAGATGGTTGGAGCTTATTAAGGACTATGATATGAGATTGCATTATCACCCCGGGAAGGCTAACGTTGTAGCAGACGCGTTGAGCCGCAAGAGCGATGTCAATACCCAAGGAGTTAGCCGAGGATCTTCAAGAGCTATGTTTGGAAATAGTTCCGAGAGGCTATGTAGCAGCATTGGAAATTCAGTCTACTTTGATGGATAAAATCAGAGAAGCTCAAAAGGCAGATATGGAAGTTGCCTCCATTATGGAAAGGATGAGCAAGGGAAAGGCTAATGGATTTCGTGAGGATGAGCACGATACCCTATGGTTTGAGGACCGTGTTTATGTTCCCAATAATCCAGAGATCAGGAAGTTGATTCTGCAAGAGGCACATGATTCACCATACTCGATTCACCCCGGTAATACAAAGATGTATTTGGATTTGAAGGAAACATTCTGGTGGACCGGAATGAAGAAGGATATCGCAGAGTATGTAGCAGTTTGTGATGTATGTCAGAGGGTGAAAGCTAAACATCAGAAGCCCGCGAGATTGTTACAGCCATTGCCTATACCCGAATGGAAGTGGGACAAACTAGGCATGGATTTCATCACGGGATTGCCCAGGACTCGTTCAGGCTATGACTCGATTTGGGTTGTAGTTGATCGTTTGACGAAGGTAGCTCATTTCATCCCAGTAAAGACTACCTACAGCAGTGCCAAATTGGCTAAGATATACATGACGAGGATTGTATGTTTGCATGGAGTTCCGAGGAGTATCGTATCAGATAGAGGGACCCAATTCACCTCAAAGTTCTGGAAGCAGTTGCACGAAACATTGGGAACCAGGCTGGAGTTTAGCACAACTTTCCACCCACAGACAGATGGACAGACCGAGAGAGTCAATCAGATTTTGGAGGATATGCTTAGAGCTTGTGTTCTGGATTATGGATCAAGTTGGGATGACAACTTGCCATATGCGGAGTTTTCTTACAACAATAGTTATCAATCCAGTTTGAAGATGGCCCCTTTCAAAGCCTTGTACGGAAGGAGGTGCAGAACCCCGTTGTTGTGGGATGAGGTTGGAGACCGCCAGTTGTTTGGACCAGATTTGATTAAGGAGTCTGAACAGAAAGTAAAGTTGATTCGCGACAAGCTCAAGGTAGCTCAGTCAAGGCAGAAGAGCTATGCAGATTCGAAATGCAAGGAGACAGAATACGAAGTCGAAGACAGAGTTTATCTTCGAGTATCTCCACTTCGAGGAGTTAAGCGTTTTGGAGTCAAAGGAAAGTTAGCGCCACGTTTTGTGGGGCCATACAAGGTTTTGGAACGCATGGGAGAAGTAGCATACAAGTTGGAATTACCTGAGGGATTGTCAGGAGTTCACGATGTGTTCCATGTTTCACAGTTGAAGAAGTGTCACGCAGAGATGGCTGATATACCACTAAGAGATACGGTGCCATTGGAAACGATTCAGTTGAAAGAAGATTTGACCTATGAAGAGAAACCTGTTAAGATTCTGGATTATGCCAGCAGAGTTACCCGCAGTAAGGTTATCAAGTTTTGCAAAGTTCAGTGGAGCCACCACACCGAGGAAGAAGCCACCTGGGAGCGAGAGGAAGATCTGCTCAAGGACCACCCTCACCTATTTGCTAGCCAACCTGAATCTCGAGGGCGAGATTCATCTTAAGGGGGGTAGGTTTGTAACATCCCAAATTTTCAATTTGGAATGTTATACATAGATCATTCTTGCATATCATATTTTTGTTGCATTGTTGGCTCGATCCTAGAAATTCTACGCAACTCAAGGACCCACGGAGAGAGTTGGGAATTTCGTTATTTTCATATTTGAGTTTTTCTCAAATTTTGAAAATAGGATCGTTTGGTTTTATTTATTTTACCTTCAATTATTTCTACTACCAAAGTTTGAGAGAGGGAATAAAATGACTTTCACAAAATAAAGAAATAATGAAGATTTAATAAAAAAATCAAATAAGATTTATTTTGGGAGTTTTCGCCTTTTTATTTGAATTTAGGAAAAATGCGCGTTTTTCCAAATTTTATTTAGGCCCCAAATAAATGTTCATCTTGTCCGGCTTGATTTTAGAAGCCGGGAAAAGTTTATTTCGGGAATTTTGGAGTCCGTTTAGTATTTATTTTTATTTTTCTTCTGCGCGGAATTATTTAAAAAAACGCGCAACCGCCTTACGGGCCGTGCCCGAGCGGGACTCCGCTCGGGGGGGCACTATAAATAGCACTGCCCCGGCCCAGCCGCCCGACCCTGCCAACCCGCGC